>NC_043963.1:34379326-34594326 GCF_902148855.1 Sphaeramia orbicularis
GGAATCCCACCTGCAGACCCCGTTTATACTGATTTGCATATTTAAATGTGGGCGTGGAGAAGGAGGAGTCAGGTACTCCAACATATGCGCTCAATTCCACGCTGATTGAGATGTATAAAGGAAGTGTACTTGGATTCAGGCGTACGCTCAGTTTCATACATCTGGATTTTTTTTGTGCGTTCGGACTTTTCTGGATTTGGGCATACACCAGGTTTCAAGTATGAAATCCATGCAAGTCTGTATACATGAGGCCCCAGGAGCTTTAAAGGAGTGATATTTAGGCTTTTTTCAATGGAATTATGCATTTTAAAACATTTCCGTGTTCTACATAAACTGTAAATCCTATAGTTGGGTCTGAATTCTTCATTAATTAAATTCCACAGGTCCATCTTCAACCCTATTCTGAGTAATAACACCAGAAAGGTCATTTTGAGTGCTGACCCTTTAAATGCAAATGAGCCACTTCAGGCCCCACCCCCTGCAGATATTTGACCAAGCTGCTCTGTCCCATATAGCCACTTCATACAACCAGCAATTGAAGATTTTAGGTAATTGGCTCGAAGTTTAGACATATTTTCAGTATGGACTACAACCGCTGCTGCTGAAAAACAATTGTGTCATACTCAGAGAAATGTTCATTGGAAGTCTTAACCTTATATGTGCAAATGTTGTGATGTAACTAGTTATAAACGTAACAAATTAAGCAGGAATTAAAACAGGTTGTAGAAATCCACTCGATTTTTGCCAAAAATGAATATAAAGATAGCTTGGCAGCACCTGGAGTGTTCAAATTCAAACTTTATGAACTATTAGGGTCCAAATACACAAACAAGAAAAGCACTCAGAGAGTGCAGACCTCTGCCAAGACAGATCTATCATCCCCCCCTCGTCCCCTCCGATCCCCACCAAAATTTAATCATTTCTTCCTTGTGCCAGTATCAACATTTCCTGAAAATTTCATGAAAATCCGTCCATAACTTTTTAAGTTATCCTGCTAACAAACATGCAAACAAACACGCAAACACACAAAGCAAAGCAATCACAATTCCTCCTAGCAGAGGTAATAAATGTACCAAAGACTAATAAAAGTGGGTTTAGCAAAATATGACCCCTTTAACACTATGTGGCACTTAAAATTGTGATCTACTGTAGCTAAAGCACTGACTATAAATGTACTAATCACTATGATTGTGCCAAATAAATAAATTTAGCCCCACTGAATTCTAACTGGTGCCTTGATAAAGAAATGAGTTGTAGTAAATGAATATACAGACGCTAACATTTTGGATGTGTATAAATAGGAAGAAAAAGAGGAATGTGTATGAAAACCAATTTTTTCCAACTTTATCCGCAACAATGTACCAGTGATGCCTATATAAAATACTGTATTGTTTCCTATTATGACTATAATGAAAGCATTTGTTAAGCACAGATGAGAGCATTTGTACAACACCCAGACATTCAAGGACAAAAGCAGCAAAAAAACATAGTATTGTTTCACTGTTTAGTAATGTGACTTACAATGTCTTAATACACTGTTTTACAAATGAGGCCCTAGATCATGTGTAGATTAAACAGAAACTGTTTTTGTGGTCTGCACAGGTGGAAAAAATCTGTAAGGCCCTGGAGCAAGTTGGAAAAAAACTTAAAAATAAGGACATGAAAAGCCTAAAGGTGAGTGAATATTTCATGGTGAAAGTATTTGAAACAGGCAGTAGATGTGAGTTTCTCAGGTGTGTGTTTGTTCCAGGTCAATTCAGTGGAGGAGTTCCAGGGTCAGGAGAGGAAGGTGGTCCTGGTGTCTACAGTCCGGAGCAGCCCTGATTACATAAAAAAAGATACACACTTCAACCTGGGCTTCATCCTGAACAAGAAGGTTTATTCTACATCTCAAATACATGCAGTCAGGGCGTAATATTAACTTTTTACCTCATCTGCCATTGGCTGGTGACCTCCCAAAATTAACCAGCCAAAATTTTTTTTCACCAACCAAATAAAAATTACACGCCTTATTTGGCTTAAAATAATTACCATAGGTTTTTATTATGAAAATCCAACTTACGCGTCACTAAAAGAATACAGTTCTGTACAGATCAAATTAGATTGCCATTTTATTAGGTTACATTTCATTTCAGGGTGACTGCTACATCATTATGTAATAAAAATATCCAAAAGTACTACCTTTGACATTGACTGAGTCAAATTTCTTGTCTCACAGCTTTAACGGGAACATTCAGAATTAAAAACACATCAAATGGGATTGAGTCTAAATATAATCAAGTCCACAGACCAGAGACATTTATCTAGAATGCTCTATGAATACTAGGGCTGGGTTTTAAAAAAAAAAAATTGATTTTGAATCGATTTTATTTTAATTTTGCATTATTGAGTAGTAGTAGTAGTAGTAGTAGTAGTAGATAAGATCGATTTTTCAGCGTGGGACTGCGAGTACCTGACCCAGGTACCACCAAACCATCACACACATCATGACTACAGCTGTAAGATGTTTTGTCCTGTTCATGCTGATTCGAGATGTAAACAATATTAACCCATAAAGACCCAGTGTGTAATGGTCTAAGTACAGAAACTGGACCCAATTGCAAGACCCGGAGACAGACGTAAAAGTTCACTGTGTTTATTAAACACAATAATAAATGACAATTCACAGATAGTATTAATAAGCAGATCTTTGAAGACAGTGGGTCCCGGACTCTTCACAGGAATCCAGAGACGGGGACTGGAGATTGGGCTTCACTGCCCAGACCAGTAACACACACTGGAACCCAACTAGGGAAAAACAAAGAATTGTCAGAGTCCAAACCAGGTCATACACGGGAAAGCTAACGGATGGCCAACAGGACATTAGGAACAGGCAGGCTCACATACCGGTAAATCAGGCAGAAGGTCGAACACACGTAGAATCAGTTGGAGGCAGACGCACAGACAAGGGTTGGGCAAAAAGGCAGGAGTCAAAAAAGCAATCCGGGTCAAAAACAGGCGAACAGGATCCAAAACCGCTGGTATCACACAGAGGTAGAATACAAACTGGCACAGGACAAAAGGAAACACAGGGCTTAAATACACAAGAGGGAGGGGAGAAAACAAGACACAGGTGTTGCAAATAAGGGCGGGGAAAGGTAATCACACAGGTGTGAGTAATGGGAACAGGAAGCAAAGACACCAGACATGACACATGAGGAGGACTTAACAAAATAAAACAGGAAATGAGAGACAAGACAGACAAAACAGACTACCGTCTGGGGCTGATGTGACACAGTGCTACTTATGTGGCAGCTCCAAATTATTTTTTTACTCTATATTTAACTTTTCTTAAGTGATATATCACCACTTATTTTGACGTTATCTTCTGTATTTTGTTTTTTTTTTTTCCAGTAAACATCAGGTTGATAATTATCATATTGAAAACAGAAACCTGAAGAAAAAGTAACTTTTTCAGCAAAATACATCATTAACTAAACATAAAACCAAGTGTGTCCATCCACTGTCATTGATCCAACTCCGTGGGTTTTACTGATGAATCAGTGTTGTAGAGGATGACTGTGTTTCCACGTTCACTGCGGAGCCTCTGAACATCCAAATGGGTCATATCTGACGACCATGACAAGATGAGAAACTGTATTTTACACCGATTATTTACATGGATTAATGGAATTACTGTTTCAGAATTTATTAAACATTTTAGATCAGATGGTTTTGGTCGTCGGTGGCTGTTTGGGTCTTTAAGGCTTAATAATCAATATGATATTTATCACAATATAAAACTATATTATGACATTTATCGTTATTGTTTTGTATTCCAGACCTCTGTTAGAAAAGAAGCACCTGAATTCATTGTGTCCACACACTTTTGTCCATATAGTGTATGACTTAGGCAATTATGCTGTGAGGCTAATGACATGTCTTTTTCCACTGTACATGCTGTTTTTACAGTTCTTCTTTTACATATGTAGCACATATTCATATGTACAGTATATTACATGTACTCATCTGTACTCATCATGGACAGGGCAGAAAAACAAAAGAGCACAGAGCACTAGCAAAGACTTACCCAGTAACTAATAAAGGATTCTTATTTTTGTAGACTGCTTTGGACTTCTGACTTTTTACTTGCTTTCTGAACACTGATAACTCATTTCTATGTGGCACCCTTTTTTTTTTTTTGCTATATTTTAACACAGTTTTCTTTTGTCAGAGGTTCAACGTGGCTATGACTCGAGCTAAAGCCCTACTGATTGTGGTGGGAAACCCCAAAGTGCTGAAAACAGACCCAAACTGGGCCAGGTACAAGTACCATCTCCACTTATAGCACACATTTTTCATTTTAAAGGTAAAGACGACAACCAAGAAAAGAAGTTAGTCGTCAAGCTGTTGAATAATGTCCCAGTATCAGTTAGAAAACAAGTAGTAAAACCACTTCTACTGTTGATACATTTGATGATTAAATGAGAAAAACAAAAACAAACCCCACCCCTCGCACATATTGTAGCTTATTTTGGCATCGATCCAGCTGATGTCATCATGTTTATGCATGTGCTGATGTCAGCATATCAGTTGCCTCTATATATGTGCCAAGTTTGAAGTAAATTGAAACAAAATTGATGTTTTTATAGACCAGGGGTCAGCAACCATTAACACTCAAAGAGCCATTTCGACCCGATTTCCACGGAAAAGACAACACTGGGAGCCGCAAACACTTTTTCACATCTGAAATGAAGATGTTAGCCTATATATACCGTAAATTCCGGACTATAAGCCGCTACTTTTTTCCCACACTTTAAACACTGCGGCTTATACTCCGACGCGGCTTATACAACGATTTTACGGGTACCACGGCTTGGTGCCGCGGCGCACCTCGGTGGTGCCATTAGGTGCCGTTGCACAGCCGTACCATGGCCAGGTGCCGTGGCACCGCGGTGGTGCCTCTGCTCGAGGTCCCGGTGGTGCCGCGGCACCGGTGGCACCCAGTTGTGCCACCGCGGTGCCATGGCACCTGACACCGAGCAGTGGCACTGCGGTGCAACGGCACCCAGCACCGAGCCCTGGTACCGCAGTGCCATGGCACCTGGCACTGAGCCGTAGTACTGCAGTGCCACGGCACCTAGCGTTGGCCCCGAGGTGCCGCGGCACCTTGGTCATGCCATGGCACCTGGCATCATTAAATGTTCTATTTTCTTCAGATATTTTTCTTTTCTAGGATTTCTCCATATTTGGCCTACCTGGGGTTGAATGTCTCGATAAATGTACGGCTTTTTTGAGGGCTGTCGGAGAGTGTGACGCATATTTTGAGCGACGAAAAATAATACTATATATATATATATATATATATATATATATATATATATATATATATATATAAATATACAATACAGGCCAAAAGTTAGACACACCTTCTCATTCTTTGTATTTTCTTTATTTTCATGACTATTTACATTGTAGATGCTCACTGAAGGCATCAAAACTATGAATGAACACATGTGGAATTATGTACTTAACAAAAAAGTGTGAAATAACTGAAAACATATCTTATATTCTAGTTTCTTCAAAGTAGCCACCCTTAGCTCTGATGACTGTTTTGCACACTCTTGGCATTCTCTTGATGAGCTTCAAGAGGTAGTCACCTGAAATGGTTTCCTAACAGTCTTGAAGAAGTTCCCAGAGATGCTTAGCACTTGTTGGTCCTTTTGCCTTCACTCTGCGGTCCAGCTCACCCCAAACCATCTCGATTGGGTTCAGGTCCAGTGACTGTGGAGGCCAGGTCATCTGGCGCAGCACTCCATCACTCTCCTTCTTGGTCAAATATCCCTCACACAGCCTGGAGGTGTGTTTGGGGTCATTGTCCTGTTGAAACATAAATGATGGTCCAACTAAACGCAAACCGGATGGAATGGCATGTCACTTCAGGATGCTGTGGTAGCCATGCTGATTCAGGTTGCCTTCAATCTTGAATAAATCCCCAACAGCGTCACCAGCAAAGCACCCCCACACCATCACACCTCCCCCTCCATGCTTCACGGTGGGAACCAGGCATGTAGCATCCATCCGTTCACCTTTTCTGCGTCGCACAAAGACACGGCGGTTGGATCCAAAGATCTCAAATTTGGACTCATCAGACCAAAGCACAGATTTCCACTGGTCTAATGTCCATTCCTTGGGTTTCTTGGCCCAAATAAATCTCTTCTGTTTGTTGCCTCTCCTGAGCAGTGGTTTCCTAGCAGCTATTTGACCATGAAGGCCTGATTCACGCAGTCTCCTCTTAACAGTTGTTGTAGAGATGTGTCTGCTGCTAGAGCTCTGTGTGGTATTCATCTGGTCTCTAATCTGAGCTGCTGTTAATTTGCGATTTCTGAGGCTGGTGACTCAGATGAACTTATCTTCAGCATCAGAGGTGACTCTTGGTCTTCCTTTCCTGGGGCGGTCCTCATGTGAGCCAGTTTCGTTGGAGCGCTTGATGGTTTTTGCGACTGCACTTGGGGACACATTCAAATTTTTTGAAATTTTCTAGACTGACTGACCTTCATTTCTTAAAGTAATGATGGCCACTCGTTTGTCTTTACTTAGCTGATTGGTTCTCACCATAATATGCATTCTAACAGCTGTCCAATAGGGCTGTCAGCTGTGCATCAACCTGACTTCTGCACAACACAACTGATGGTCCCAACCCCATCAATAAGGCAAGAAATTCCACTAAGTAACCCTGACAAGGCACAGCTATGAAGTGAAAACCATTTCAGGTGACTACCTCTTGATGCTCATCAAGAGAATGCCAAGGGTGTGCAAGGCAGTCATCAGAGCTAAGGGTGGCTACTTTGAAGAAACTAGAATATAAGAGATGTTTTCAGTTATTTCACACTTTTTTGTTAAGTACATAATTCCACGTGTTCATTCATAGTTTTGATGCCTTCAGTGAGAATCTACAATGTAAATAGTCATGAAAATAAAGAAATGCGAAGAATGAGAAGGTGTGTCCAAACTTTTGGCCTGTACTGTATATATATGTATATATAATTTTATTTTAATATTTCGAGATCACAATAATCTTACAATTTACAACTACAATTAAACAAACGAACAAACACAAATAAATACTTTGTTCAGATATTGTGCAGTTTTGGTTGTCGCAGGGCATTCCGCGCATGCCGGCTGCCAGCTGACACGTCAAGTGCTGTCAAATGTCTCTGAAGAAGGCGAATGCTGATCACCGAAATTGCACAAGGTCTGAAGAAAGAAGTTAAAAACTTTGATTTAATTAGAAGACATGATACACATTTTTGAGACAAATAACATACACTTCAATCGGACACTTGTAATTTATTTTCCCAAGCCACGCAGAGGCGCAACATAAGGATGAAAGAGCCGCATGCGGATCCGGAGCCGCGGGTTGCCAACCCCTGTTATAGACATTTGAAATGTCACCCATTATAAGATAAGATTGAAAAAATTCATATAAATTCACAAAAAATTTTAACTTTGACTGACTTTTCCCAAAATGTAACCATGTCTATTCTGGGTCATTCACAACCTATAAAACCAATTTGGTATGAATTCAACCAATAGTTTTGCCGCTACAGAGTTTTGAAATTTCAACCATTATAAGAAAATGGGGAAAATTTTTTTCAAAAATTCATAAAACATTTAAACTTTGACCAACTTTTCCCAAAATGTAATCAGATCTATTCTGGGTCATTGGTAATCTATAAACCCAATTTGGTATGAATTCAACCAATAGTTTTGCTGCTAGTGTTATAAAACAGATGTGCTTTTTGACATTATATTTCAATAGCTTTTATACTGTAACTCTCGTCATGCTGAATAGACCTGTTGAATTGTGAAGCTGAAGTTATTTGTTTCTCAGGTGAAAATCTGACTTCGAGGTGTATTCCAGTTGAAATTTCTGAAACCCTATCATTGTTCCAGAGTTATAATTTTTTCTTCTTCTGTATTTATTTGTAGATTCATCAGGTACTGTAAAGAGTGTAATAGATATGTTACAGAAGAGGATGATGATGACGATGAGGATGATGACACTCCCTTGTCTCCACAGTAAAAATGAGGACAAAGGTAACACTATATGCTTTGTTTATTATTAGAAACTCTCATAAAAATATTTTGACATTAAAAGTTTGTCCTTTTTATGTTGAACTTTGCAGACAGCCTTATTCATCAGTACCAGGACCCGAATGGAGAAATGACCAATGAAAAGGAAGGAACGTCTGAACTTGTGACGTCGGCCTCAAAAAATAATCAGCTTTATCAGCTGTGAGATTTTGGTCCAAGATCTTCAAACTTGTGGTTCTTGACATTCATTTTATTAACATAATATTAACAGTTAATCAAAGTCCATACAATATTTTTCTGATGTATGACTTATTTCACATTTTATGTTTTGAAACAACTGTGTGATGCGGCTCACTCATGCCCATTTTTCAGTTACATTTCATTTTTTTCTACTTGTTTTGCTAAATTGATCATCATAACAAAATAAAACATCTCATATGATCTTTCTGAATGAAATAAGTGTTTTTTGAGAGAGCCATATGGAATGTCCGAATTTTTTGTTCTAGATTCATCTGATACAAAGCTGGAAATAGGATGTGAACTGTAATGGTAATTTGACATATATTCTATACTACATATAAGATTGTTTGAACTCTATTATATGAGACTGGGTTTTATTCCTGTTAGACAAATGGTTTTGTACTCTGCGTTTAGTCAAGGACACATGGACACCTGTGTTCGAAAAGAGGTGCTTTCTCAGAAGTTTCTCTCTTCCCGTACTCCCAGACATTCCAGCCCGGCAGATTTTTTTATTAGTTTCATATAAGAGACAATGACAGACTGTAATCTTTGTACACTCCTGCAGACAGCTTCTGCCTCTGTACGATCTGTGCCTTGAAACTTCAATTAAAAATCCACAGAAAGACACTGATCGTCTAATGACCATTTTTTAATTCTGAGCACAAATGAACAGAGTTTTTTCCACAACAGAACATTACTAATACATTTTGTTTTAATGTGTCTTTATTATGTCAGAGGGGACATCTGATTTACAGCCAGTAGTAAATAAATAAATTACAGTAAGCAACATGAGTCAAACAACAAATACTGACATAATTCCGTCACACTGTCATTTACGAGACTGATGGCAGAAAGCATGAGTGACTTTCTGATCCTGTTTGTTCTGCGTCGTGGTAGACTCCATCTATGTACTGACGGAAACAACAAAAACACACCACAGATGATGGCTCAGATCAACCAGAACTTATCAGGTTTTCTTCAATGACCTGGTCCCATACAGGTCCTGATGATTTTTGTGCACACCAATGCCCTGCAAACAATTTTACTACCACATTTTTTGTACTTAATGAATTGGTGTTTCTTTACTGTTTTTTTCTTAATTTTTTCTTTATTTGGAATGAACAGGTAAATTCACCAGTAGATCGACATTGGTAAAAGAGACAAATGTCATTCCAGTTTTTGTTTTGAGTCCAGAAGATGCACTTCACCAGCTCACAAGGCAAGCGAGTCCCAAAACTGAAAAGCCTCAACTGGTGGAACAAAGTTTGTTCGTCCTTGTAGTGACCTTTGTCCTTCAATATCTTAAATTCCACAGCAATTGCACTCAGGTAACCACAACGGATATACATGATCATCTAAAGCAGGGGTGTCAAACTGATTTTCGTTCAGGGGCCACATTCAGCCTAATTTAATCTCAAGTGGGCTGGACCAGTAAAACAGAAGCATAATAACCTGTAAATGATGACAACTCCAAATTTTTCTTTTTGTTTTACTGCAATCAAAATTAAATTATGAAAATATGTACATTTACAAACTATCCAAACAAAACGATGTGAATAACCTGAAAAAACTGAAATTTGAGAAAAATAAGTGCATTTTTAACAATATTACACCTCAAAATTTCACTTTCAAAAGTTCAGGTTTTTCACATTTTATCGTTAAAGGATAGTTCGCAAATGTTAATATTTTCATAATTTAATATAAGTTTTTACACTAAAACTAAGAGAAACATTTGGAGTTCATTATTTTTAGGTGTAATGTAATATTATGTTTTTCACATTAAACTAAGAAAAAAGGTAAACGACACACACATCCAAAATTAAAGGTGTGCAGGATCCCAAAAAGTAGAACATGAAAAAATAAAGGAAGATCCGCACAACCTGTAAGCTCCCAAACCATTTATTTAGTGATGTTTCATCAGTCATCAGACTGAGGACAGACAAACTTACACAGGTGTTTTATATGTAGCAACTAATCACAACACGTGACCCGCGTTATGCGTCATTATGGAATAACAGAAAAAAGTCTATTAAAACTTTTCAAACATATGATCAATTATAAATGATCTACAGTCAAACATTTCCAAGTATCCACAAACACAAAATACACAGGTGTTTTATATGCAGTGTCCAACCACAGTAGCACGTGACATGTAATATACGTCATCTTAGAAGAGCAGAAAATAAATTAAACCTTATCATACGTACAATCAAACATAAATCATAAAGTGTTTCAAATGTCTACAAATATACATAATTTTTAGTGATCAAACTGTTTTGCACTCATATTTGTAAACAGATAATCAAATTTCTACAGGTCCATGTAGTTATACTGTCCATCTGAATGTGGTGACAAACACCACAGCATGTGTGCACAGTTCTTATTAACAAAAATACAAGAACAGATTTACAAAAGCAGAAAAAAGAAAAGAAAAAACTAAGAAACATTTGGAGTTCATTATTTTTAGGTGGAATGTAATATGTTTTTCACTTTAAACTAAGAACATTTGGAGTCATTATTTATAGGTTAATATGCTATTATTTTAGTTGAGATCACATTGGTCTGTATGTGGAACCTCAACTAAAACGAGTTCGACATCCTTGATTGTTAATATCTTAGTGTAATTTTTACATTGCACAAATTCATCCCAGGGCCGGATTGGAACCTTTGACGGGCCGGATTTGGCCCCCGGGCCGCATGTTTGACATCTGTGATCTAAAGGATGATCTGGTTTGCTCAGAATAAACAAAGCAAGATGGGGCTGATATTCACTTAAAGAACACTCTGGTACAACTTAATTAAAGACTGAACAACATTAAAGGAACTGTGTGCAGAGACAATTTAATGGGACTAGTACAAAGGCTGAACCCAAATGTAAGACCAGAACACAGATGACCAGTTGAGAGTGTTTATTAAACACAATCACAGTAGTAAAAACACAACACAAAATAGTTAACACGTCTATGAAGGCGTGTGATACTGGACTCTTCGTCCGGGCTGTGAGCGGGGAATATGGATGGTCAGCACGGCCGAGCCGGAGGATTCCCGTCAACACCCCGACTAGGGCAAAACAGAGGATAGTCAAAAAACAAGCCAGGTCATACACAGGAGGGCAATTCAGGAGGCAACGGGACATGAGGGAAAGGCTACTCACGGTCAAGGTCCAGGCGAGGGTCGAAACACAAGGTAACACGTTGGAGGCTGAGGTAGTCAGGGAATAGGCAGAATCAGAAGTCGAAGTACGAACCAGGTCAGAACCAGACGAGCAGACAGACAAGGAACAGGCAGGATCAGTGGTCGGAAGGCAAAACGGGCAGACAGACTGACAGGTATCCAAAACCGCTGGTAAGTGAGCACACAAAGGTAGAACACAAACTGGCAAAGGAACAGGGGAAAACACAGGGTTTAAATACACAAGAGGGAGGGAAGACAATTGGACACAGGTGGAGATAATCAGGGAGGAGTCAGGTAATCAGGAGCAGGTGAAACAATCAAGGAGGGGAAGTAAAGACACCAGACATGACACAAGAGGGAAACTTAACAAAATAAATAGGAAATGACAGACAAAACAGAAAAGACAGACACAGTCTGGGAGCAGACATGACAGATAAAGGTGTGTGTGTGTGTGGGGGGGTCACCTGCCTCCACTGTCAAAGAAATGATCATCAATAACCAATCAGAACTTAAAGTCAGTATGTTACAAAGAAAAATACTGCCAGTGAGATCAAATAAAGTCTGCTCTCGTGGGGGCGTGTCTTTATATTTAATGATAACTATTGCATGTATTGGTCACATAGAACAGTTACTGTAAATCAGAGGTGTCAAAGAACCAGAACACCAAAGGGTCCAATCTGACAATCTGACCTGTGGGATGAATTTGTGGAAAAAAAAAAAGCAAAAATTACACTGAAGATATTAACAATCAATGGTGTCAAAATCATTTTAGTTCAGGGGTCACATACAGAGCAATTCAATCCAAAGTGGGTCAGACCAGTAAAATATGACAATAACCTATATTTAATGACAACTACAAATTTTTCTCTTTGTTTTAAAGTAAAAAAAAGTACAATTACATGAAAGTATTTACATTTACAAACTATCCTTTCTCCAAAAATGTGAATAACACGAACAAATATGAACAAGCTGAAATGTCTTAAAAGAAGTAAATGCCATTTTAACAATATTCTGCCTGTTACTAAATGTTTTGTGTGATTGTCGATCCACTGTGAAAAGTAAATTGTAATACATAAGAGTACAAGATAAACTGAGGCATAATACTGCTAAAACTGCACTTGTTTTTCTTAAGGAATTTCAACTTGTTCATGTTATTAAAAAAAAAAAAAAACTTTAAAGGATAGCTTGTAGATGTACACATTTTCTCAATGTATTTTTACTTTTTTCATTCTAAAGAATGAAGAAACATTTGGAGTTGACATTATTTAAAGGTTAGTTTTATTATTTTACTGGTGATCATGTGACCCCTGAACTGAAATCAGTTTGATATCCCTGCTGTGATCACTGGAATATGAGAGGCTGTAAAAGCGATAAAGACACACTGACTAATACACACTTAATCACCTTTCCGGTAACATCATCACACTCCTCATTACCTAAAATGAGAAAAGTCTCATATTTGGCCTCTTTTTCTTCTCCTGGTCTTTATTCTTTACCTCTGGACACAACGGACATTTTTTATTTGCTAAGCCTGGAGAGAGAAAAAAAAAAAAGAAGTTAAATGTTGGCTGGATGACCCCAAAGAAAAGAACCATAAATGATAAATCACATGGTTTTTATCTTTTTATGCTTGTTTACTCTTATCTCTCACCTTTAGAGGTTGGCTTATGAGGTGGATGTGGACTACTTATGTTTGTGTCCACAATTTACAAAAAAGTGAAACAGAAAGACACTGATGGTGTCTCTGGGGATTCTAGAATGAAATAGAGATGCTTGCTTATTTTATTTTATTTTATTTTATCTTATTTTATTTTATTTTACGTAATTTAATTTATTTAAATGTTTTTATTTTATTTATCTTTGGACAGATTAATAAACCATATCTGATAAAAAAAACAAACAAAAAAAAACCCTTTTGCATGGACTCACTCTAATCTGTTTTTATGACGTGAATGTGGACTACTTATGTTTGTGTCCACAATTTACAAAGAAGTGAAACAGAAAGACACTGATGGCATCTCTGGGGATCCTAGAAATGTAATAGAGGTGCTTGCTTATTTTATTTTATTTTATTTTGTTTTACTTAATTTAATTTAATTATTTTTATTTTACTTAATTTAATTTAATTTAATTATTTTATTTTATTTTATCTTTGGACAGATTAATAAACCATATCTGATAAAAAAAAAACAAACAAAAAAAAAAACTTTTGCATGGACTCACTCTAATCTGTTTTTATGATGTGGATGTGGACTACTTATGTTTGTGTCCACAATTTACAAAGACGTGAAACAAAAACACACAGATGGCATCTCTGGGGATTCTAGAATGTAATAGAGATGCTTGCTTATTTTATTTTATTGCATTTTATTGTATTGTATTTTATTTTATTTTACCTAATTTAATTATTTTATTTTATTTGACTTAATTTAATTCAATTATTTTATTTTACTTAATTTAATTTAATTTAATTATTTTATCTTTGGACAGATTAATAAACCATATCTGATTAAAAAAAAAAAAAAAAAAAAAAAAAAAAAACTTTTGCATGGACTCACTCTAATATGTTTTTCTGACGCAGATGTGGACTACTTATGTTTGTGTCCACAATTTACAAAGACGTGAAACAAAAACACACAGATGGCATCTCTGGGGATTCTAGAATGTAATAGAGATGCTTGCTTATTTTATTTTATTTTATTTTACTTAATTTAATTTAATTTAATTATTTTATTTTACTTTAGTTTTTTTTATTTTATTTTATCTTTGGACAGATTATCAGAACCATATCTGATAAACACCCTTTTGCTCGGACTCACTCTGATCTGTTTTTATGACATTCATTTCCTGCTCATTCACTAAGTTTCGTTTCCCTGGTTTTTAACACACTCCGGGTGCACTTGTTTTATAAATCCGGCTCGTACCGCTCAAGCTAGCTCTAAGCTGCTGCTACTGCTTGTGTTAGTCAGACACCGCCCATGCGGACTGTCCCGGAGGATAAAATGAACAGACAATTTCCGAGGACACAGGGTGAACTGAGTGTGACGGCAGGGCTTGGATGTACCGCGGACATTTTCGCTCTTTCAGTCTGTTATTTTAATATTTGGTCATGGTTAATGCTAAGATAGTGTCTTACTGTCAGGTCGGACTTGACTTCTATGAATTCCTGAAGGAGACAAGTCGAGCATCTGTCACAGACAAAGAACAACTGAAAGTTATTTACAACAGTGAGTTCAGGAACAGGTGAGTGTTTACCTGCACCACCAGCACACCAGCTTTTACAGGATGGGAACGTTCACCAAACTCTGTCCTTTGATGCAGGAATGCAGGGATAAAAGACCCATGCTTTGGATCAGTCCTCTATGGGCTGAGATCTTGCAACAAAATCACAAGAGGAAAAGGAGGCAACCAAATCCGCTTCAGTACCCAGGTATGACTTAACCCATGGATGACGTCACACTCAGCTGAGTTCAGGGCCCACACACCCTCAAACAGAAGAAATCTGTCATTTTTGTCAGTCTGAATCTGAAACTACTCTACACTTATTCTTTTTATGTGAACATTCTTCTAATTTCTGGTCCAAAATTAAAAATTATATCATATTTAATAGTAACAATAAAATAAATATAACATCCCAAAATGTCCTTACATACTTTAAACATGATACTAACTATCTAGAATTTATTGTAAATTTGCTCATATTATTTGGAAAATTTCATATACATAAAAACAAATATACTAAAACACACCCAATTTTAAAATCTTCCTATTAGAATTTGAAAATTATATTAAATCTTTAGAATGTATTTATAATGGAAAAAAAAAAAAGCTTTAACACCTTGGCTATTTATAAACAATTCTTTAATAATGACTGAACTCTCTGTTGCATTTATTTATTTATGTTTGTCAGATTTGTTATTTTAATTAATTTATTTACTTTTTTATACTATTATTTGTATATTATGCTTTGTATCTTTAAATCTGTGCATTATTTTCTTAAACTTATATGTTCAAATGCTTTTTCCCTTTTGACATCTTGTTGTTTGTTTAAATTTTTGTATTGTATATTCAATTGTTGTTAATAAAGTTATTAAAAAAAACAAAAACAAAAACCCTCAAACAGGCTGGACCAGGAAAATAAGAGTTTAATCCAGTGGTTCCCAACCTTTTTTGGCTCATGATGCCATTTTAACATCACACATTTCTGGCGACCCCAGACATTTTTTTTTTTTTTTTTGCTAAAATTAATTAGTTTTGATCATGTAATAGTTTGCTATACTATGTTGCAAATTAACCCTCCGGTATCCCGTCCGCCAAGGCCCTTACTAAGCACCAAGTGTGGCTTTTTAGCACACTTGTTTAATAATGTCAAAAAAAATTTCATACAGTTTGTTTTTAATTCTTTTACACTTTTTTCTATTTCATCAACTTGAGCCGTAAATAAAAATACCAAATACTCAATAACTGTCACATTTTTTAACCCATTAAATGCCGTGTTTGCAATGTAAACAAACCTTTTTTGGATGCAAAAAAACACAAAAAATTTATTTTTTTCAGTATACTACATAAAAAAGTAGATCACATATTATTTGATTTTTGCAGCCTGGCATATGTCAGTGATTAACTCCAACACTGGTTAATTTGCATTATCATTTTTGGTGCTAGATCAAATGTTCAAAAATACTGGCATCTGTCACCAAGTGTGCCAAAATGGCAAACCTATAAATCAAACTGTTAAATATTATATATTGGTTTATTTTTCTGCTCTAATTTGATTTTATTTTTGTAAATCAAGGTCAGCCCTAGTCATGCATATGAAATGGAATAAATAGTGTGTTTTAGGCACACTTGGGAGACAGATGTTTGTCTTGTAATTTTGTTTTGCTTACAATGTGCAAATTTTAGTTGGTGGCTAGAATTTTAAAGGTCATGCAAAAATGAACAACTCTTGAATTCTAACCTTATTTAAATTGTGAAAAATAATATGAAGTTTTTTAAAACGAAGTGCAAAGTGTGCCTAAAAGGTGCACCTGGATACCGGAGGATTAAAGTTAATTTTAGAGGACATTTAGTGTAGATAATGTATATTATTATTATGGATGGAGGCAAAAAAGCCAGGTGTAGATTACTGCACAAAGGGAGAATTTTATTTTCCTTGGTCAGGATATGTACAGTCAGTCCAGCTTGGAAGGCTGACAATTAATACTGAACAAACTATGAATTATGAAAGAGCTGCAGCATCTGAACCGACCACAATGAACATTTGACAGATAAACAGTACCACAGTGCTTCAGTTTCAGCTTCACAGTTTGTCACGTTTTTTGTGTATCGGGATTGTCTCTGTCAACTCACCATATATTTTTTATTTGGAAGTTTTTTTTATTTTTCATTTTTATCAATTACTAGAAATTTCAGGTGATCCCATTTGAATTCCAGGCGACCCCATGCGGGGTCCTGACCCCAAGGTTGAAAAATACTGGTTTAATCCTATAAATAATGATGAAATTTTTTATGTTTAGTGTGAAAAAAGTAAAATTACATTATGAAAATGTAAATAACCTGAAAAACCTTAGATGAATAAGTGCAATTTCAACAACAGTATATCTCAAGTTATTATTAACACAGTTTACAGATTATAGTGGATCTACAAATACACAAAATATTTAATAACAGGCATTTTATTGTTAAAATTGAACATACCTTTCTCAAGATATTTCAGGTTGTTCATATTTGTTCAGGTTATTCGCATTTTATTGTGAAAGGAAAGTAAATTTATATGTTTTCATAATGTAATTCATAATGCAATAATGAAAAATTGGAGTTGTCATTACTACTTATGTTATTATTTTCCACTGGTCTGTATGTGGCCTGGAGGTCGACCGATATGAGTTTCTCTAAAGTCGATGCCGATTTTTAAAAATTTAGTCAGCTGATGGCTGATATTTACAGGCCATTTTTGAGGCCGATATTTACAGCTGATTTTTATTTATTTATTTTTTTCAAAGCACATTGACTGTAAAATTCGATCGAAACACTCAGATAATTAAGATTTTTCTGCAGCAATATAAATGGAATTATTAATACACATACACATAGTACTCTTTCAACATTTATTGAACTTCAGATGCTGCCCACACAGGTGCCCGATCAAATATCTTGTAGCGTTTTTACTACTGATCAGATATTGGCTTTCAAAAGTAAGTTAAGGCCGATGGCTGATATAAAAAAAAATCATTATGTCAGCTGGCCGATATATTGGTCTACCTCTAATGTGTCCCCTGAACTAAAATTGGATGCCCTCGACATTGTAACAGAAAATGTATATTACTCCTTATGTTAGTACTTCATCTTGTCGTTGTTGAACTACTACACCTATGTTGGAATGTGTTAGGATTATAAGATGTTTTATGATTCTCACTTATGGTTTCTGACATGAGAACAGCAGTTTGACCTTTGACTTAGTTAGCCTCGCTCTATCTCCTACCCAGCCACTAGAATAAATCATGCACATTCCTGTTTGTATCCATCAGTTTCCCCTCCATGCATCTGTGGAGGTCACGGAACTGAAACACTTTTACGATGTTAAATGCCAGGTACACATCCCTCTGATGAACAGAACACATAGTATCGTCTGTTGGTACGTAGGTTACTTGGTTTAAATATGCCTGACACCCTCACTCTTACTAAACTACCCATGGACTGTTTTCCTTCTGTACTGAAAAAATTCACAAAAGGCAGTTTTTGTTTCATCAGCTTTCTTATCTTCATCAGTATCACAAGAAATTTCCCACAACAATATTTAATGTCTTCAGTATAATTTTTGCACTTTACAAACTCAATCCATGCCCTGGATAGGACCCTGTGGAGGCCAAGTTTTGACCCGTGAACCGTACATGTAACACCCCTGATTCAACCCTTAGGGACCCCGCAGGCCACTTCTGTTCACATTTGTCATTTTTCTTTTTTTGATTTGGTGATTACCATAGCTGTGTTACAGATTATGGTATGATTTTCTGCAAGAGTGTTTCTTTTTTTCCCTTAATTGTAGTTACTCTTACTGGTCTAGTAAATGCTACAGACACTGTTTGCACCCTCTGGACACCCTCAAGCCAAAAATGTACATGCAAATAACAGTTAGTGTACTGCCCAAGGGACTGGCCAAGTGGTAATGGATGGATAGCCTTACTTCCTTTTTTTTTTTTTCCCCCTGTCACAACTATTTATGATAGAAAGATGAATGATACCTCATTTTGCAGGGAATAAAGAGTGGTTGAAAAAAATTTCTTAACCTAATTTTCTGACTTAAAAATAGTACAAAAAAACCCCCAACAACTCTGTAACGATGGATAGAAAGTTAATATATGTTTTTGACCACTTTATAAAACCTGCCTTAACGCGCAGTTCCAACTTTCATAAAACTGTAAAAATCTTTACTGTTGTTCCTCTAGGGCACAGGTGTCAAACATGCGGCCTGGGGGCCAAATCTGGCCCACCAATGAGTCCAATCTGGCCCCTAGGGTGAATTTGTGAAATGCAAAAATTGCACTGAAGATATTAACAATCAATAGTGTAAAAATCATTTTACATACAATTACAATTAGATCTCAGTTGGGTCAGACCAGAAAAATACTGTCATAATAAGCTATAAATAATGACAACTGCAGATTTTATCTTTGTTTTAGTGTAAAAAAAAAAGAAAAAGTAAAATTACATGAAAATGTTTACATTAACAAACTATCCTTTTTACAAAAAATGTGAATAACCTGAAGAAATATGAACAAGGTGAAATGTCTTGAGAAAAGTAAATGCAATTTTATCAATATTGTGTGTATTTGTAATTGTAATGTAAGTTGTAATGCACATGTATAAAGGATAAACTGATAAACTGATGCAGAATATTGTTAAAACTGCATTTGTTTTTCTTAAGACATTTCAAGTTGTTCATGTTATTCAGATTTTTAAGGAAACGATGTAAATATAAACATTATCATAATGTAATTTTACTTTTTTTCACTGGTATTATTTTACTGGTCCAGCCCACTTGAGATTATATTGGGATGAATTTGGCCCCTGAAGTAAAATGAGTTTGACAGCCCTGCTCTAGGGTGTCTAGTTTGCAAAACAGTGAAGAGTTTGTATTTTTTCAATATGGACATAATAACAAGGCCAAAAATGGCAAAAGTTTTTGCCAAGTGTTTCAGTAACGGATGGACAAGGGAGAATAATTACATGTTTCAATTGTTTAGTCAGCATATTTATTGGTATATACATTGCATATATAATATCTTAAAAGTCAAATACCTTAATAAACTAATTTAATACATTTTAACATATTTATCTCAGTTTATTAGAAATTTGTAACCATTGTAAAAACAGTAACAAGAGGTTTTTAAATTGACCTTCCACTTATCTTAAGTATAATATCGGTCCAATAGAAGAGGATCAAAGTTATGCTTTGAATTGCACTGACGGACAAAGAATGCAAACATTAATTTATGCTGAACATAATGACATCTAGTATTTTTAAAACATTTTTTCTGAAAAATAAAACTTGTGCTGGACACTAGAAGTAATGTACTTTCAAAACATATGAGTATTCAAAAGGTGATTTTAAATGTATGTTTCTCGTCATTAACCTTCCCTTGACCCCCCCCCCCCCCCCCCCCCCCCCCAGTGTTTTTCATGGAATGTTTGTCTTGGTTTGGCTGAGTAATGGCAAAATTGTATCACTTGGGTAACTGTCAAAACCATATCACTCATGCAGTTCCTATCTGACCCATTTGTGTAATTCCTGTCTAACTGGGCTAACTTGTATCACTTGTATGATTGTTAACTAACTTCAAACCTCTGATGTTATTGTACTCACACAGTCATAACAGACAGAACATTCTCCACTATCTGTATCTTGACTGTACAGCACATTCTCTGTTATCAAAGACAGTAACCACCATGTGTATCAGAACACAAAGCATCTGACACCGACGTACATGGGCAGAACCAAATCACCCCTTCAATGTTTTCCTCCACACAAAGGGCCTCTGAACCCATGCAGACCCCTCCCACAGAACCCTTGATTACCTCGTGACGTTTGACCACTTGTCAGCTGACTAAGACTGTAATCTTTCTTTTTCATTGTCCTGCCGTCTTCTGTACATAATGCCGACTGCTCCCTTTTAATTTTACCTCTCCTATGACTCAGCCTTGTGCCTTCGTTCAGGGGAAGTCCCTCCTGCAGGAAGCAATAAACTCACACAAACGACCAGTTTTGATTTTTGAGTTCTCAGTGGACAGATTTTCCCACCACAGCTGAAATATCCCAACAGACACAAATTTAGTTTAATCTAGTTTACAGTTATCTTTAATTTAAAATTCAAAATCAGTCCCTGACTAGGCAGGGTATCTGTGAACAGGAGGGACAAAGTGTTGTGGGATGGGGCGGGGGTGTTAGTAAACTCCACTTCCTTTTTCACTTGTTCAGGTGTGTGTTTTAAACCTAGAAAAAGATGGTGACAGATACAATATTCTAGTCATTGCTTGCAACATAAAGAAGAAGTCTTATTTAAAGCTTTAAAGGTGACCTGCCAGATGTATTTTATTACTTTTGTGGTAATGTCTGAAGTTCTACCATAAACTCTGTAACACTTTTTGTGGAAAAAATGCCATGGTTACCAAGTTTCAAGCCATTCTAAGGTGGTATAGAAAGCCTGTGGAAAGACTCGGCTTGATTTGCGCCAGTTCTCATGAATATTCAACAGGCTAGTCTGCTTGACTCTGATTGGCTAACAGCTAGCCAATGAGAGCCTGGCTTTTTAGGATCTTTTACCCTGTGCAACAAGTAGAAGAACTGGCAGAAACCGAAAGTGAAACTTAACATGCTTTGAACGTCCGACTCCAGGCTTCTATGTGTCTCCTTACACAGAATTTTCACAACTTCTAAACTGTGTCCACTGCCCCCCCCCCCCTCCCCCCGCACACAAACACACATAGCAAGGTTATAATAGTTTTATTTAGTTTTGACTATTTTACTCTAATTCAGTTAGTTTTAATCAGTTTTTAAAGCAGGTTTGCTAGTTTTTATTAGTTTAAATTTTTTTCTAAATGCTTAGTTTTAGTTTAGTTTTAATATTAATTTTAGTTTTGTCGTATCTTTTCTCTTCTTCTCCGTTGTATTCAAATAAATCCCAGACAGGACTCTGCTGCTTTTTCCAACTTTAGTCTCCATGTTTCCAGGTAGAGTGGGGACCAGAAGACGACTGGAAACGACAAGTGACAAGAAGTGACGGACCCTGAAGTGTCATATGGTGCCGCTAGCTAAAATTGCTAGAGCAAAATAAATCGCTTTCGTATCAATCCAACATTGACAAAGACGAAAACGAAGGGAATTTTATCCATAATTTTTATCTGTTGTAGTTAGTTTGTAAGCACACAATACAGTTTCAGTCATTTATCATTTTTTTCTTTTAATTATAGTTTTTATTTATTTCAGTCAACGAAAATGTTTTTACAATTCTAGTTTTCGTCATTTTGTAGTTTTTGTTAACGATAATACCTTGCCCCATAGCGCTCCAGCTTACTGTATAAAAAAAACTGTCACTGAGCTAGATGAAGTCTGTGCGTGTGGTCTCACCCAGGCGAGCTCATGAATAGAAATGAGCTCAGGCATTAACACGTCACACTGACCAACTTTTCTAATTGATCTGATTTCTCCATTTATTTCCTCTCAGTGGCAATAGCAGACAGACAAATTCACTACATAACACAAACACTTATGGACCTAACATATTTATAAAACACAAGTAAAAATGATTTTGTGTGGCCGAGCACCTTTAAAGTTACGTCTGACTTGAACAAACCTTCTCATGTGGTCCTCCTTCCAGGTCAAAGCTCTGTACCTGGACCAGTGGCACTCACCCCGGGGCCAGCAATCAGTGCCGGTCCAGAATGGAGCATGTGGTTCTGGGTTGGTCCAGGATGTCGTATCTGCAGACGGTGCAGAGGCGGGGGTTCGAGGCCGTAGGAAACTGGCTAATCTTCTGATGAAGAAACTGAAGATAGACAGGTGACGGCACAGACACAGACTTAGAGTCAGACGGAGAAAGACTTTATTTGTCATTCTAGATTTTTACATCAAAACTGTAATTTCGGTGCAGTTGTCTCAGGAGGGAGCAGGAACAAATGAAACAGGCACTATATATACAGGATAGGGATGTAACGATATGAAAATTTCATATCACGGTTATTGTGACCAAAATTATCACGGTTATCATTATTATCGTGGTATTATTGAAATTGTGCTCAAAATGTTCAAGAAGTAATGATACACACACTGAAATAATTTAACTAAGTTGTATTTAAAAAAAATCAAAAACAAAAAAATAAAATAATCGGCACAATGTACCATCTTTTGCAGAAACATTCAAATATTAACCCTTTGTGGTCTGAGCCTATTTTGTCCGTTTTTCAGTCCTTTTGATTTTTCCTTATATACTATATAAACAAATGTTTACTATACCCATGTTTAGGATCTGTTTTTTCAGCACAACTTCATCTATATCATCTGTCTATTATTTTTTTCACTTTAACCTACTATAAAAACATAAAAGAACAGAAAACACAAAAAAATATAAAATCCGATTTGAAAAATGTATATAATTTATTGCATAAATAACATAAAGATGCTTAACGAACCTTTTCAAAGACTTTAAAAGTGAATATTGGTTCCAAATATTAGGTATGTAAAATTAAAATTGAAATAAATTAAAACTATACTCAAATATTTGACATTTTTTTATGCATTTGGCAGACGCTTTTTTTCAAAGCGACTTACAGGGGAAAACCAATCAAATCACTCAATCAATCAAATTTTATTTATATAGCACCAGATCACAACAAAAGTTATCTCTTGACACTTTATATATAGAGTTGGTCAAAACCAGACTCTGATTACCGCACTTTTAGGGGAAAAAACCCAACGTAAAGATATGCTTTTATGTCTGATTCTGTTGGGTTTCTGTAAATTGGCTTAAACACGGTTATCATGATAATTAGAATTTAAACGGTAATACTAACCGTTGGCAATTTTACCCCAGTTTATTGTTATACCGGTAATCGTTACATCCCTAATACAGGATAAAACAAGGAGCCTCTCATTTGATTCCACTCTTTGTAAAATGGATTTTGAGCAATGAGCAAAAAAGAAAAAACAATCAAATACACTTTAATTCCTTATTGTCATAATAAATCAGTAGATTGTATTCAGCAGAAAGTCATCTGTTTCAACCATATGACTGAACTATTACAGTATTTCAACCCTGTCTCCTTCCAGTTTTATGTTGTGTTGATTTGCCTCTTTGGGTTCCATGGCACAGAGGTGTAAACCTGTTTATTGGAAGCTGTTAAGAGGAAAGTAGCGTGACTTAAACTTGATTTTCCTGCTTGCATTTGCATTTGATCTATAAATACTTGTTTTCTTTTCCCTCATTGCATATTGGCTGTGCACTTGCCATAGGTTTTTAACTTTTTATAAGCTTTCTGTAGAGATAAACATATGGACAGACATATTTTATCCACTGTAGAGACACAACATCCAAGTCAGACTTCAAATCTGTTTTCATCCTTGAATTCTTGATGCTGCAGGAATGTTGTTATCTGTGCAGCAAGGGACGTTTTGACGAATCTCAGCAAGCTTGGCAAACATTCATAGTACTCAGAAAAATAAACACAATGGGAGTCAATAAGATAAAATAAGCATCACTAGAATATAGAACTGACATGGTGTATAGGAGCGATCACTCTTGGTCAGTAGAGAACAAGTGTCAAAAGTATTCCCATTCATTCCTCAGGTCGAAGTATAGATACTAGGGTTTAAAAAGACTTCTGTAGAAGTTGAAGTATCAACTCAAGCTTTTTACTCAAGTAAAAGTGTAAAAGTACTAGTTTCAAAACTACTTAAAGTATAAAAGTAAATGTAAGGGCCCATAGTGCACTACCCCACCTCCCTAAAAAATTTTCCAAAGGCCATAATGACTATAATGTTATATTTAAATGTTAATGTTGAAACATTTGGGATGCACTAGGCCATCTGTTTCAGCTGCATATATGCCCATTGAAAATAAAGGCATTTTAGTACATGTATTAAATGTTGTACATGTATTTAGTAAATGTAATTAAATGTATTTTCATGGAGCAGATGATATGATGACTAGTTGCCTGTGAGTATTGGAATGATGCAAAAAGTCAGGTGTGATGGATTGTGTACAAACAATATGTTTATACTTTTCATCCAACTACAAACAAATTCACGCTTTCCGGATGGCACCATTTATCTGGATAGTTTTTACCTCTGTTAAGTGAAACAGCGGAGGTTATGTTTTCATCGGGGTTTGTCTGTCTGTTTGTTTGTTTGCAAGATAACTCAAAAGTTATGGACAGATTTTCATGAAATTTTCAGGAAATGTTAATACTAGAACAAGGAACAAATGAAAAAATTTTGGTGGTGATGGGGGGCGGGGATTTTTTGTTTGTCTGTCTGTTAGCAAGATAACTAAAAAGTTATGGACAGATTTGCTTGAAATTTTCAGGAAATGTTGATACTAGAACAAGGAACAAATGAAAAAATTTTGGTGGTGGTTGCGGGGGGGGGGGGTGCTTATCTGCCTTGGCGGATGTCTGCTTTCTCAGAGTGCATTTATGCATTTATAGTTTTTTTTTAATTTGAATGATGACAAGCCGGAAGGAAATAGTAGTAACGAGGCTATTTTTAAAATGGAATAAGTAGAAAGTACAGGTAATTGAATGAAAATAGAAGTAGAAATAAAAAGTTGGCTGGAAAAAAAAAAAAAAAAAAAAGAGTCCACTAAAGTATAGGTAACCAAAATTTCTACTGTTATGGAAAAAATAATACTCTACTCATTCGTCCTCAAAATAAGAAAAGGTCATTCAGGCGATCAGTGTCTCTTAAGTATAATTTTAATTGGAGCTCCAGAAGGTACAGTCATACAGAGGCTTAGAGCGGTCTGCAGGAGAGTACAAGAAATCACACTGGGTCTTTGTCTCTTATATGAAAAGAATGAATGAAATATGTTGTGTCGAGCTGGTGTCAGGGAGTCCCAGAACAGAGATAAGGTCTCTGTGAGACTCTTTGAGAAATCCTTTTTATTCCACACAGGTGTCAGACTGGCCTTCGACGTTCGACACAACACACAGGAAAGGTTAACACGTCCCATAAACTACAGACAAAGTTACCCAATCTTATATAACATGTGGAATGTACACTCACAATCAATGAAAACTGAGACCATATTTTTCGTCATAATTTTAAACCCTAAATTGGAATTTTTTTTATTTGAATCATTTGTTTAGGATATTGGCATACAGAAACAAAAATCTAAAGTTTCAAGAATATTTCAAAACAAAAAACTTAACAAAAGAAAATGGCTCCTGCCAAACACAAAGTCACAACAGTAGTGGTCCTGGTTGGGAGTGGTCACTCTCTCTCTCCCTGGACGCGGTCTATCGTCAGCAGAGCCTGTGGTGTTGTGGCGTTCAACCAGGTTTCTGATTGTGGGTTGGGAACAGCCCATACATAGGCCTGGCATAATCACTGGAGCTCAAACTGGCCTCCACCATACCCAGTGCCCGGAGACGTTGTTCACATGATAGACCTGGCATGATGCCGTTCACTGGACTAACAATGGTGGCCTTTTTTGGGCCTTTATATAGGCCAGGGGTCACCAATCCTGGTCCTCGAGGGCCGGAATCCTGCATGTTTTAGATGTATCCCTCTTCCAACACTCCTGATTCAAATGATAAGCCTATCGTCAAGCTCTGCAGAAGCCTCATAATGACCGTCAGGTGTGCTGGAAGAGGGAAACATCTAAAACATGCAGGATCGAGGACCAGGATTGGTGACCCTGATATAGGCCTTCAAAACCAATCCTCAAATTGTGCAGATACCCACTGAGTACTGCTCAATGTGTATTTGGTCCACTTTTGCAAAGAGACCAACCCATGTGCAATGAACCGTGACAACATGACATCTCATCATTATCTCAACTACCTGAGCTCTAAGTCATCAATAAATCCACAATGAATAATTACAACCCCCCACATGTAGAAATATGCAGACATTTCTACCTCAAAGTTTCTATTGACTGTCAGTATATGTAAAGATATATGGAATAGATGTAAAAGCCTTATGATATATGGAATGCATGCAAAGATATATAAAATATATGTAACTTGCCACTACTCTACTAAAGTAGGATAACATATTTGTACTTTGTTACTTGACACCTCTGGTAGAGATGCATCACTTTAATAGAACTTTTCCCCTTATTCTCTCAAGGTCAACACACTATCCCACTTTGCTTTGGTTTAACCAGGAATAGTTGATATTTTATTATCCCTTGTTATTGCTTTCAGGAGGTTATGTATTCATAAAGAGGACTTACATGACAACTAATGTAACAGCTTTCATGAAATGGTGTGGAGGAGATCCTTATAAATGATCCTTTTATTCACCTTTTCTAACATTGTAAGATCAGTGTGTGTGCTCTTCTGGTTCGAATGTGTGTACTGAACCAGATTCCACTGATAACAGACTAACCTGAAAGAAGAATTCAACCAATGGTCATGGGGTTAAAGTACTGTTATATATCATTAACCTAACTTTCTAGTATAATCCTATATTATAATCATTAGTTCTTTGCTCTTGCAGATCTCAGTTCATCTGTGACAAAAATGGAATTAAAATCACCTCTGACCCTCATTTTGAGAATGGGAGGCTGTCTGTGTGCGTGGAAGACACGTTTGAGGTATTAACATTGTGAAACTGCTGCATTCTCCTAATATTATCTGCATTATGAACGCACTCCATATCAGTGTTTTGTTTTTTTTTTGTTTTTTTTTTGTTTTTTTGCAGTACCAACTATATCTCAGTGTTGAAAACACTGGGACAGAAGCGGTATATTTTACCTACTACACCCCTCTGCACTGGCTCCGCTACTTCACTCTGACGGATGAACAAAAAGTGACCAAGACAAACCCTCTGTTACTGAAACCAGGTATGGGATTGTACTGAATGCATGACTTTAGTTTTTATTACATTTCATCATTTAAGACTTTTTTTTTTTTTGCAATGACTTTCAAATGCATTTTTCTCTACATTTAGCCTTTCCTAAGCGAGTTAACACCATTTATTACAACGCTATCTTCTGCATTTTGCAGTGAAAATCAAGTACTTTCCTATATTTAATTCACTTATCGTGTAGATTTCATAAAAGATCAAAGGTTGTTGTATCAAAACAGAAAAATATTTTCAGCAATTTATGCCATTTACTGAACACAAAAACAAGTGTCTATAACTACTCTTTTGTCAAACTACTTAGGTGTTTGTTAGTGAATCAATGTTGCAGAAAATAACAATGTTTCCACATTCAGTATGGAGCCTCTGAACGTCCAAATGGGTCGAATCTCATGCTGTTGAAGAGCTGAGAAACTACATTTCACCTACAGTTGCGGAAAAAATTATTACTAGACCACCGTTGTTTTCTTCAATTTCTTGTTCATTTTAATGCCTGGTACAACTAAAGATACATTTGTTTGGACAAATATAATGATAACAACAAAAATAGCTCATAAGAGTTTAATTTCAGTGCTGATATCTCGACATTTTCCATGTTTTCTTGATAATAACCAAAATCACTTCAGTTCTTACATCAATAGCTATGGCGTTATACTGACAAAAACAGTGCTTTTAGAGATTCCATGTTTTCTTTTCTGTCTGTTTTAGTCACATGATACACACGAGTTAGTACTTGATTGCATAACCATTGCTTTGGATGACTTTTGATGGTCTAATATTTTTTTCCGCAACTGTATAAGTGTATTGACAGGATCAGTGGTTTAGCTCAGTAGATTCTTTTCAGTTTCCAGTGGCTGTTTAGGTCTTTGAGGATTGAAAGGCTTAAATCAGGGGTCCTGGGGGCCAAATGCGGCCCACCAAAGGGTCCAGTTCAGCCCCTGGGATGTTTTTGCCAAGTGCAAAAATTCCACAGTCTTGAATTGAATTAAGCAAAAAAAATTTTAGCTTGAATTAAGGAAAAATTCTTGAATTAAGCCAAAAAAAAAAAAATCTTCAATTAGGTAAAAAAAAATCTTCAATTAAGCAAAAAAAAATCTCAAATTTAGCAAAAAATCTTGAATTAAGCCAAAAAAATCTTCAATTAAGTAAAAACAAATATTGAATTAAGCAAAAAAAAAATCTTCAGTTACGTAAAAAAAATCTTCAATTAAGCCAAAAAAAAAAAAAATCTTCAATTAAGTAAAAAAATCTTCAATTAAGCCAAAAAAAAAAATCAAGAATTAATAACTTACATTTTTTTTCTTTGTTTTAGTGCAAAAAATAACATTAAATTATGAAAATATTTACATTTACAAACTATCCTGAAACAATTAAATGTGAATAACCTGAACAAATATGAACAACCTGAAATGTCTAAAGAAAATTAGGCACAATTTTAACAATTTTTCTGCTGTTACTAAGTGTTTAGTGTCTTTGTAGATCTGATCCATAATGCACATGTAGAAATGATAAGTTGAGGAATAATATTATTAAAATTGCACTAAATTTTCTTATGTTTTTTAATTAAAATTTCGGTTTTTTCAGGTTTTTTTTTTTTTTTGATAGTTTATAAAAGTAAGTATTTTCATAATTTAGTGTTTTGTTTTTTGTTTTTTTTACACTAAAACAAAGACAAAAATTTGGAGTTGTCATTATTTATAGGTTATTATGTTATTATTTTTCTGGTTGGGCCCACTGGAGATCAAATTTAGCTGAATATGGCCCCTGAACTAAAATGAGTTTGACACCCCTGTCTTAAATAATAATAATGGATTGTTTAACTTTCAGGTGACAGCTATGAAATCCAGGTTTACTTCAGCTGCAGTTTGGTTGGCTACTATCCGGCCACACTGGCCTTTGAATTCAAGCCGGACCTGCAGACCTCCACTACCTTTCACATTGTGCGTTATATTGAGGCTCAGTGTATGACCACACTGGGAAAGGAGCTGGCACCCGAGGCCCCATACAAACCTCGCTCCCTCCCTCCCTGGGTCCCTGTAACGGATTGTTCGATTGTGGACGGGCTGCGACCTGATGGGTAACATGTTCACTCACAACACACTAAACCAGGGGTGTCAAACTCATTTTAGTTCAGGGGCCACATTCAGCTAAATTTGATCTGAAGTGGGCTGAACCAGTAAAATAATAACATAATAATATAAATAATGTCAACTCCAAAAACTTGTCTGTTTTAGAGTAAAAAAAGTAAAATTAAACAATGAAAATGTGAATAACATGAACAAACTGAAACAATAAGGGTAATTTTAACAATATTATGCTTCAGTTTATCATTTACACATGTACATTATAGTTTACAGATCACAGTGGATCTACAAATACACAAAACATTTAATAACAGTTGGAATATTGTTAACATTGTACTTATTTTTCTTAAAACATTTCAGGTTGTTCATATTTGTTCAGGTTATTCACATTTTTTGCGAAACAGTATTCTGCCTCAGTTTATCATTTACACATTTACATTATAATATAAAACATATACCAAACATTTAGTAACAGGCAGAATCTTGTTATAATTGTTCTTACTTCTCTTAAGACATTTCAGGTTGTTCATATTTGTTCACGTTATTCACATTTTTTGCGAAATTATACTTTGTTTTAGTGTAAAAACATGAAAATATTTACATTTACGTAGAGAAAAAAATTTGGAGTTGTGAGTATTTATAGATTATTATGAAAGTATTTAACTGGTCTGACCCACTTGAGATTGAATTGGTCTGAATGTGGAACCTGAACTAAAAGGATTGTTAATTTCTTAGTTTAATTTTTGCATTTCACACATTCATCCAGAGGGCCGGACTGGACCCTTTGGTGGGCCGGATTTGGCCCCCGGGCCATATGTTTGACATCCCTGCACTAAACCTTAACCTCAGTTTTGAAACGTGAATATAGTCTCCTTGTTATGCATCTAACAGGTTTTTTTTTTTTTTTTCGTCACACCAGTCTGTCTGTGATGCAGCTGAAAAATGAAGTTCAGCTAAAACCGTATCGAATACCAGACTACATGAACCAGCTCATCAGGTCACTGAAGCAACCTGGATCCTCCTCTGATAAAAGGTACATTCACTGGTGAAATGACTGTGAAAAGACCAACCTCAACACTGTGCACGAGATCCATGAAAAATGGACTATTGATTGATTGATTGATTGATTGATTACATGCAAAGAAACAAAATAAAACAAAACAAAGCAAATGAAGACAAAAACAAAAAAACATTTAAATGAACAGAATCTATCTTCAAGTACATACAAGTCTGAATTTTGCATGGTCGAAAAGGAGTAGGAAGAAGTATAAACTTATTTAATCCTACCCCTCAAGTGCTTTTACACCTTTATGAACTTAATACAAGAAACAATACATTTTTCCTCATTTTAGCATCGAACCACAACAAATACTTAATGCAGTAATTGAATTATATACAACAAGATTGAAGAATTGAAGAGCTGAAAAGGTTTCTGTGCTAAGTATATGTTGATACAAACACCACTGTATCATTAGTACCTAAATGCATTTTACCATTGTTTTGCATCAGAATCTCTAGTTTCCACCACATTTCATACTGTTTGTCTTTATAATAGAAACAAAAGATTAAGTGTCTTCAAAGAGCGGACACATTTACATGGAGCTCTTCACAATCTACTGAAATGCAATCAATATAGGCTCCAATTAATGTGATCTGAAATGTGTTTGATTAATATTTGACTCTTAAAATAATGGCAAGGCAAGTTTATTTGTATAGCACTAGTCATACACAGGCTAACTCAAAGTGCTTTACAAAGGCAGAAAAAAAATCATAGAAAAAAAGCAAGACATTGAAATTACATTAAAATAAAAAAAGGGAAAAAAGACATTAAAATCATCAGAGATAAAATGTGATTTTAAAGTGCATTCATAGAATAAAAGAAAGACATTAATTATCTTAAAATCATACATTAAAATTAACATTAAAGTTAAAATAGAATAAAGCAAGTCATCAAAATCAAAAAAGTGCATTTAAAAGACAAGTTTGAAAAGAGTTTACTCTATTTTATGTCATGTGTCTGAATATATCTAGTATTTTACAGAAACACTAGTGCCAATAATCTGTTGCATCACAGCGTCTCCACACTCCAAAAGAGGCTGTGCATATTTTACATATTCATGAGCAGATAAGTCAGGATATGACCGCCATTAATGTTCTGTGTTCTCCAACTGTTACACTCCTAAATTCAGGCTCATTATTACACATGGATCTATAATGAAGCAGTCTGATCATCAGTGCTTTTATATTGAAGAACCCAAAAGGCAGCGATAACACACTTTAATATCTAACTGGGAATTTTGTGCTTGATATCATTAAACATTAATAATAAACAACAGAGACATGCTGATAGATGACTGTCTGCAGCTTTCAGCAGGTGGATTTTGTACTGTGCTGCTCTTTTGTAAAGTAGACATTTGCCTACCTGTAAATTACTTAGCTTATCTGTTTGGCTGTGCAGTCTGCTGGTAATTCCACCTGTTGTGCAATAAATGCAATAGTTTTGTCTCCTTTGGACCACACAATCCTTCTGCAGACCAAGCCCTACTTTTTTTTTTGTTTTGTTTTGTTTTTGTTTTAATAAAATGTCTGTGTGAATTGTCAAGATTCATGAAATCCAAAAATGCAGATGGTGCATACATGAAGGTTTAACCAGCTTTAAGTTTCTGTTCTACAGTAAATATGTTGCTTTTTTCCAGAGAGTATTTGTTAGAAACCCCCCTGTGCTGGAAGAACTACGCTGAAAAGTTCAAGTTGCTGCTGTATCTGGAGGAACTTCAGATGGAGGTGGACATCAGGAGATACAACATCCCCAACAGTGAGAGAGAAGACGCCACGATGGTCAGAGACCCCGTCAACAAGAAACTTCTCATTCTAGAGGTAAAGATTTATGATTTCCTCACATCACTAATTCACTTCATCAGTGATCCCTTGTCTGTTATTACAGTGAGTTACACCGGCTTAAACTTCATCATAGAATCATTAGTTGCAAGATGGCGAAACGTATGGATGCAGCAACCTGGTGCTCTTCACATCTACTTCAGTTTAATAGTCACAACACGTGCACCTTTTTTCCTAATCTTACCTTGTGTATATCCTATATTACCTGTATATATCCTCATTTGTTGTATATATTTCTCATCTGTAGTATAGAGTTAGCATAATTGTATTTAATATTTTATCCTGTAACTTCTTTGCACATGCTTCCATTTTTCAGTATTTGTGTGATATTCTTACACAGCCTTTTTTAGCACTAAGGGCCTGATTTACAAAGATCGCAAATAACAGGCGCAAATTTGCTTACTCACATTTGCTAACGCTGTGCAAATGACAGCAGGTGCAAAGTCTTGGAGACCGACCTATTTAAAGGAGGATTTTGCATGCAGTTGTTGTCGTAATGAAAAACTGCTCTGGGATATGCCAGCAGCAATGGCAACAGTGCGCCAGAATGATCCAGACGCGAGGAAATGTAACATTGCGAGGAGTTTTATCATAGAAGGTATTGCGTGACTCCTCCTTGTGACTGGCCCCAAATCATCCCCTAGTTCATCTAGAACAGGGGTCTGCAACCTGTGGCTCTGGAGCCACATATGGCTCTTTAGCGTCTGTCTATGGCTCCTCTGGTCAAAAAACATATGGAACATTTTGAAATGAATGAGTCATTACTTTTTAACATTCTTATAGGCCTAAATCTATTCTAACTTTGTCCATCTGCAAAAATGCGCAGGCTTTACATGGAATAAAATAGTTTTTTGGCAACATAAAAAGCAAAATGGATTATTTTCTTGCCAAATTCAATACAAGATGCTCAATTTGCATTTGTTTGTAGTTTGTAAGAAAGCCACTATACATGAAAGATGAGTTTTTTCTCCATTACATAATGTAATTATGTTTTAGAAATAGTGTCCATCATTAAAAAAATGGTACAGATCTTGAATGTTTTATTTCTTGTTGCTGTATAATTTCATAAATGCACCAGACATTTCAATATTGTAATAAAAATACAACATTAGATAGCAAACTAATCACAAACAGGCTACAGCAGAGCAGCCACCTCATGGTAAAATGGAGATGGGTTTAAATATTTTTTTCATGGCACCAGTCAGATTTCTTTCTTTTTTTTTTTCAAAACAAAAATGGCTCTTTAGGTTGTAAAGGTTGCCCACCCCTGATCTGGAAGTTCTAAAATGGCATTGCTGGGTAGGTGATACGTCTCAATTATTTCTTCTTCCATCAGTCCAAAAACGTTGATGCGAGCTGTAAAGATTGGTTTTTTGCATTGCCTTTGGTTGGGCCTGTGCCGCCGCCTCACCACAACTGCAGCCAGTTTTATGCAAGCTGTGGCAGTTAAAACCTGCCTTTCAGACATGCTAAATATAGATGGAAAATCAGCCACCACAATCAGTTTCAGGTTTGGTAAGTCACATTGTACTCCTCCCAATAATTTGTCACGTTTTGGCAGAAACACCCAGATTGCATACACATCAAGGCAAACGCACTAAATAGGTTGCACAAGCTATTTTGCCCATTTGAGAGACGCAACCCTTGGTGTGTCCTGTTCGTAGATCGGCTTAAATGTGTTTTTGTGTGCACAGTCAAGTTTACACATGTTTTTAGACATGCAAACCTTTAGTAAATCAGGTCCTAAGTGTTTTTACTGCTAAACCGAACAGAGCTGTTAAAGTGATTTTTATTGTTCCTGTGACAGTGACAACAAAGTTCTATTCTATTCTATTCTATACTGTTCTATTCTATATTCTATTCTGTTCTGTTCTATTCTATATTCTATTCAATTCTGTTCTATTCTGTTCTATTCTATTCTGTTCTATTCTATTCTGTTCTATATTCTATTCTATATTCTATTCTGTTCTATTCTATATTCTATTCTATTCTGTTCTGTTCTATTCTATTCTATTGTATTCTATTCTATTCTATCCAGGCTTTAATACAGTGTAATGTAAGGAAAAGAAAAGGACATCCTCTTACCAGTTTAACCAGTAACACTAACTAAACATTGTACTTGTTTGTGTTTATGTGTCAGGTACCTGGTGTGTCTGAGAACCGTCCATCTGTACTACGAGGGGACGAGCTGCTGGTGTATCCTGTTGGACAAACGGGGACCAAGTACCGTGGTTATGTCCACAGTGTTCAGCTGGACAGTGTTAAACTGGGCTTTAGCTCACAGTAAGTTCAACACTAAACTTTTAAACTCAGTATCAGAACATTATAATAACCTAGTTCCAGACATCTATACATTTTTCTGTAACTTTTCTCTCAGACTGCTGGATTTCTTCATCGAAGGCATGAAGTTTAACGTTGAGTTCACGATCAACCGGCTGACCCTACGCATTCAGCACCGTGCAGCAGAGTTTGCAGCCAGATATGAACTCAAACCAGTGTTGTTCCCTACTGCACCGCCCTCCTCCTATGAGAAACCTTCACTTCTCAAACTGAGGTCAGCTGATTTTTACCCCTATGTCTGAAAAATCTGTACACTCTGACCATTGATATTTGACAGAATCAACAGGCTCAGTATCAGGTTCTTTGCAGCATTGTTGAGCCGCACTATGTAATATGATAAATTCCCGTTATGTAATAAAAGTTCAAAATGTAATAAGAATGTCACGTCATCTTGTAATAAAGCCGCATTATGTAATAAACTACGTCAACGCATTATATAGTAAATTTTTTCATATTATGTAGTAAGTTATTACAGTTTGAGAAATTTATTACAAAAAACACTTGACACATTTTTATTTTTTTTTAAAATTTAATAACGTGGTTCATTATGTAATAACGATCCAAATTAATATAATTTCAGAGCAATTTAGAAGAAATTAGTCACAGGAGCTACAGGTAATGTAATCAGAACTTTAACCACACAGTTTATAGATTAATTTTAGCACATTGTTATTATATTGCTGTGTCAGTTGTGTCTGATACAGGATCTTATGATCTTGGAAAAGTGTTCCTTGACACCCTCAGATTGAAGAGCAAACATTTCTTGTGTGTTTTATCGATTTACGTCACAGAGATAAGCTCCAGTCCATATGTGAACGGTCTTCCCCGTCTCTCTGCGCCTTCCAAAAATTTACTACGTAATGCATTGAGGTAGTTTATCACAAAATGTGTCAGTTTATTACATAATGCGGCTTTATTACAAGATGACGTGACGTTCTTATTATATTTTGAACTTTTATTACATAATGGGAAGTTATTACATAATTGCGGCTCAACAAGCATTCCTTGTGTAAAATACATTGGATATGCATCTTCAAATGTAGAACCTACAACCAGCAGGCACTTTATTATTGTTCAACAGGTGGGAATGGCCCCATGTATTTACCTCCTTCTACGATCCCATTTAATCCAGTGGTCTTCCATATACAGTAGATTACATTTATTCAGGTATTGTTATTCCCATGTTTCTCAGGTTCTCATGGGTGAATCACCTCTGACCAAATTTCATGTCATAATACACTATGACTAGTTTTTACAATGTACTAATCTAAGAACAAATGGGCCTGGTCAAATGAGTAACGGAGTGACAAAGCACTGGGCAGCAATACTAATCCTTCCATACCTGTTTTTAAAAATTAATTTAGCAGCAACCGTAATAGCTCAGATTGTAGGTCTAAGAAAGTACTTTAAAATTACATTAAGAAATAATAAATATTTAATACAAACATGAATTTATCATCACTGACAAAGTAACAGAGTTGGGAAAAATATGCAGTGGTTATTCAAAGTTTGGAAAAAAAAAAGGCCAAAAAGTGCAAATATTTAGCATACCACAATTTTCTTAATATATGAGAGTACATTATATCCAAAAATGAAACTGCTATCATTTTTATTTTAATTTTAAAAGACAATAATTCATAGTAATGGAGTGAGAATCCAAAAAAGAAATGGAGTGAGGTGTTTGGTCAGTGTGATGCACCACAATAATAATAATAATCAAAGATTTTATTAAGATACTAATAAAATTATCAGTCTTTGGCATCATATGTTCATATGTTTCATTACTATATTTAATACACATCTTTCTGCTGTTTTTTTTTTTTTAATAATAGATACCTTTAAAAATCATTATAGTATTTAATTATTATGAAATATAAGATTAGACACAGGCTTATATTTTGAACATATTTATTTACATTCTGAATTTATGCTGTATACATTCATTTACAACCTTAACTGTTCTTAATTTACACTGTATTCTCATATATTTTCTTATATATCCAGTTGTAATTCAGGTACAAATTAAATAAACACAGTTATAGAAACTAGAGATATTGGTCTTACATGCTGAGTAATCAAAAGTATTTTGTTAGAGAAAAAAGAAATTGACCCTGGTGTTCACTGTGGCTTGGCCAGGCCCAAACATGCTGTGTATGCTATAGTATGTTTCTGATCATATTGTATACTCTTAACTATTGAACCACTGGAGGCCAGTGGCAGCTACCTGAAAACTTAAAACTGTGTATTAACACTAAACAGAGGGTAGGGTTTAGTCAGGATTTCCTCCTGTGTCTCGGTTTAACATGGGGGATGCATTTTGATCCCCCTCATCCCCCCTCAGCGCCTACTGAGTACGACTAAATCTAATCTAGAGGTTGTACATGTTTCAGTTTACATAAAGCTGAATAATGATGTATGATGATGATGTCGGCTGATGTCACACCACTCTTCCTGTTGTCAGGCTGTTTGACTATCAGCTGGAGAGAAACCCAGAGCAGTATGCAGCTGTGCAGCACATTGTAGCTGGTTCATCCAAGCCTGCTCCTTACCTGGTGTTTGGTCCACCTGGCACAGGTACTGTAACACTAGGCAGCGTTTTACTTGTCGAAAGGGTGTTGTCTCATCAGCTCGCAAAGCCATAAAACACATGTACGATTAAAAAGGTGGGCTCTTCTATCTAAGGCTAGGTTCAGACTACAAATCCAATTTTTTTTTTTTTTTTTGCCCATATGTGACCCATATCCGATGTGGTAAAGACAGCCTGAACAGCACAAATTCAATGTTTTTTTTGAAATCCGACCCAGGCCACTTTCATATGTGGTCCTAAATCTGATACATATCTGATACAAGGTTCTAATAGTTTTGGGTTTTTCCTTATAGTTTAGTTTTATTTAGTTTTGACTTTTTTTCCTCTAATTCAGTTAGTTTTAATTAGTTTTTAGAGCAGATTTGTTAGTTTTTATTAGTTTTCGTTATTTTCTAAATGCTTAGTTTTAGTTTAGTTTTAGCTTTTTTTCATATCTTTTCTCTTCTTCACCGTCAAATTTATATAAATCCCAGACAGGACTCTGCTGCTTTCTCCCAACTTTAGTCTCCATGTTTCCAGGTAGAGTGGGATCGAGAAGCTGACTCTAAACCGCAAGTGATGAGAAGTGATGGACCGTTGTATATCATATGGTGCCAGCAGCTAAAATTGCTTGAGGGAAATAAATCAATTTCATATCAATCTGACACTGACAAAGACGGAAACTAAGGGAATTTGATCCATAATTTTTATACGTTTTAGTTAGTTTTGTAAGCACACAATGCAGTTTCAGTTAGTTATTGTTTTTTTCTTTTAATTATAGTTTTTATTTATTTCAGTTAATGAAAATGTTTTACAATTCTAGTTTTCATAATTTCGTTAGTTTTCGTTAAGGATAATAACCTTGATCTGATATTTTGCAATGTGACTTCAGTCTGAACGGCCAGGTCACATTTATCTGACCTTTACGTCACTGAAATGCAACAAATGTCCCAATTCTGTGTCCCAGGAGGAGGAGCGGCGGGAAAAATAACAACAACAGCCATAACGCACACACCGAGATGAGATGCCTCCACATTTACTTCTGTAAACACAGTGCATGCCTACGTGGTCACGTATTACGTCAGGACCTCTTTTGCACATGCAGGTCACTTTAGGGTCGCATTCAGTTTATTCTCAAACATGATAGAAGTCGCATTTAATGTGTCATATGAACGAGCACACAAAAACATTGGATTTCATCAAAAAATCCGAATTGTGCATTAAGACCTGCTGTCTGAACGTAGTGTAATGTAGTGCCACCTCTGGGGATGTCCTGGTGGGTCACGTGGTAGGGTGCATACCACTGAGGCCTGACCACACCAACCCACATCCTTTGTTGCCCGTTATGTTTCCTGTCTGTCTCTCACTATCACAAACTAAGAAAAAAAAATAAAAACCTCAAAAATGTACAGTTTCAAAATTGCACCATAAATTGTGATGCAAAATATTGTTTGTACCAACTGAAATATTACTTCACTGGTGTAAAAAGGAGGACTTTACCCTTTCCTGTAGTTTGACAAAGGGTTTTCCACACTGTTGTGTTTTTTCCTCAAGAACTTCAACAAATGCTGTCGGTGTAAACTGCATTCAGACATGAAGAAGTGCTTCTGTATAAAACTTGATCCTCTGTTATTGTGAGAAGCATCATTTTCTTTCTGTAATCATTAGAACTCTTGTATAAAGCTCAAGTCAGTTGCAGGTATGGTTCACATGCTTGTGATGGTACCACTCCTCATTTAGAGTTAGGAAAACCTCAGTATGCATCATCTGACTTTATACTGGTGGGTTTTTTTGGGGGTTTTTGTCTGTTTTCAGGTAAAACTGTGACAATGGTGGAAGCCATTAAGCAGATAGAGTACACTGACCCCACCTGCCACATCCTGGCCTGTGCGCCTTCAAACAGTGCTGCTGATCTACTCTGCAAGAAAATTCTGGAGCACGTAGACAAGCGTAAAGTGTTCCGAATGTACGCCAGCAGCCGGGATCCGCAAGTTGTTCCCGAAGAACTCAAGGTTGATGTGATGAAAGTCACTCCTTACTTTTCATCCACTTAATTCTCTATTAGGGTGCTTCTATAAACTGGGTTCCTTTTGGTACCTGGTACTTTGCCAGCTTTTTAGACCCAATAATAAAAGAGAAATGTAGACATATTTCCCCCCAGGATGTACTTAATGATGACCTCAGATAAATGCAAAAAAAATCATACTCTTGCTCTGAGCCAACCCAAAATTAATGTAGTTTTATAAAATATTGGGGCCAAAAATAGGACCAAAATATGGACATGAAAAGCTACCTAGGTGTCAGTGCATTTGATCTGGTACACATGGCTTGAAATGGTCTTATATAGCACTATAAATAAAGATACTGTTAAATTTGTTGATCCTAGTGGTTTTTCTAATCTAGACATGCTGGTTTTTCATGAATCCCAGTCCTACATTCCAGGTTTCACATGTAACCCATCGTGTCCACTGGCGTTACACGCGGAACCTGCCCATTTCAAATTGTGAGACGTGAAACACTCTGCCTTGCATATTTTCCTCGATTCCCAAAATGTACCTATGAGGGAATAAAAGGATATCGTCGGCTTCCTTATAAAAAACCTGCTATATGACTTTTGGCAAATTTTACAGGAGAAACAAAAAACTGTTTATGTAACAGGAAACTGTGAAATATGACAAAAAAATATCTGTTCCTTTAATGTTGGTACTTATGTTGGAGTGTAAACAACTTTCACAGGAGACTGAAATTTGAAGCTATAATAGGGGATAGCAGGTTTTTATTCCCAACCAAAAATGTCCCTTAGCAGGTTTTATCAGGAAGCCGACGATATTTGAAAAAACAGTAGCGTGTAATTTTTGTGTCCCTTTTTTTTTTTTTTTTTAACCATGTTACACGCGGATTTTTGTATAAAAAATAATAGAAAATGTATTTATCTGAAAAAATATTTTCTCTTTTATCTCAGTAAATATTGATTTTTTTTTTTTTTTTTTTATAAGAGTCAAAGCACCTCCAAACTTACTTCATAACATTAGTTTAGATATTGTTAGAATTTTTAGCCCCTCTGTCCTGTTTTTAGGGACCAGTTTCATAGAAGCACCCACTAATTCAACGCTGCTGAGTTTCCAGGTGTTTCACATATTTGACACTTTCTGTATATGGTCATTGTGTGTGTGTGTGTGTGTGTGTTTTCACAGGAGTGCTCTAACCTGGTTGGGAACTCCTATGTTTATCCTGCTAAAGAGAAGCTGATGGAGTACAGGATCATGGTGACCACTCTGTTGACCGCTGGAAGGTACTGAATGAGCCTGACATGATGCATTCACTGAACATCAAATACATCATACACCATCTGAAATGAGAACAGTCATGATGCGTTATGGTGGTAAGTTTGCTTCTCTGTACTCTCTCTTCTCCAGGCTGGTTTCAGGAAACATTCCCATCGGTCATTTCACTCATGTGTTTGTGGATGAGGCTGGACACGCTGTGGAGACCGAATGCATTGTGCCTTTGGCAGGTGAAGAAATGAGCAGCGTGTGTTTTCTGTCATTCTAACACACTTGATTGATCTTGTCTTTATTTCTGTTTTTTTTTTTTTTTTTTTTTTTGTTTATGGTGAACAGGGCTGCTCAATCCAGAATCTGGTCAAGTAGTTCTGGCTGGAGACCCCAAACAGCTCGGACCCATAATCAGATCCCCATTTGCGCAGAAATATGGCCTGGGTAAGCAGACACACATAAACAGTACCTTTTATCGAGAAGTTCTGAATTTACACACAGAATTTAATTTTATGTGCTGCTGCTTAAGGAGTTGTAAGACTTAAAAGCTTCTGTTTGCAGGCGTGTCCCTGTTGGAGCGAATGATGAAAACGATCCCATTGTACCAAAAGAACGAGGGGGTGTTCGACAGTCGATTTGTCACCAAGCTGATCCGCAACTACAGGTGTGGTAATAGAAATGTTTATGCAGGACTGGGGAAGTCACTGAAGAAATGTGATAGGTCACAGATTACTAAAAACAACTAAAGTAATGCAACTATTTTAATTACATCATAGTAGTGATGTAGTTCTTCAGGCCAGTCTTGGTCTGGAGACCAATTTTTTGTGGTCTCGGTCTTGTCTTGGTCTTGACTCTCTTTGGTCTCGGACATTGCGGTCTCGATGGGATTTGTACAAAAACTGCATCACAGTATAGTATCATTATAGTATCATTATGGACAAAAAAATTGTCAAAGAACATTTTTATTTTGAACAAAGTGAAGTATGTTTTAGATTGTAAAACAATGAGAATGTTGTACTGTTCACTTATACTGCCATACTTGAGTTATTGTGCAGAAGTGTGAGGTAATATGTATATGAGCAATACATTGCCAGGTTTATTGAAACTTACAGAATTAATAGAACTCCAGACATTACAAATTATGTTCAAAGCCAAAAACAGAGTTTTACCAGAAAACCTGCAAAAGCTATTTGTGTTTACTTCAGAAGATTTGTTTTTAAGTACCAAGTTACTTGGACTACATTGAAACAAATGTGTATTTCAGTTGTTGGTGTAAAAATATGGAATTCCCTTCCACAGGATTTAAAAAGCTGTACAGACATTTATCAATTAAAAAAAAAAAATTACAAATGCAGAAACAATTGTCAATATGCACTTGAAACTTGGATCACAATGATCAATTGTTTTAAGCTTGTAAATTTGTGTTATTACCTCTGCCAAGGAGGTTATGTTTTTACTGGCGTCTGTCTGTCTGTTAGTGTGCGAGATAACTCAAAAAGTTATGGATGGAGTTGGATGAAAATTTCAGGAAATGTTGATACTGGCACAAGGAACAAATGATTAAATTTTGGTGGTGGCGGGGGTGGGGTGGGGGTGTCACACACACCACTGATCTGCCATGGCGGAGGTCTGCGCTCTCTGAGTGCTTTTCTAGTTTTTTTGTTTGTTTTGCTGCTCTTATAATCAAAGTGTTGTTGGTGTAGGCTGTTGAAAATCAGTTGTAGGTGAAGGCTGACCATTTTTTCTTTTTCTTTTAAATGTTCAATTAGGGGGCAGACAAATATAAGAAATGTTTTCTTCTTGCTGCTCCTTTCCAGTCATGGAGATGTTGATTTGAAGATGTACTGTGCATTTATGCATAAATTGTCCACTTTCATGAATGGGACAAATAAATAAAGTAACTAACTGAAAAATGATTTATTACACACCCTCTTCAAATGCAACCAGTCAGATGCATCTATTTTAAAAACATGCTGCATGCTGCACATACATTTTTTCAACAGACAATGCCAGCCCTCCACAGTCCACCAGTGATGTAGTTCTAAAGGCCGGTCCTGGTCTTGTGACCAATTTTTTTGTGGTCTCAGTCTTCATGGACTCAAGTCATTTGGTCTTGGTCTCGTCTTGGTCTCGATACCCTCCAGTCTCGGTCTAGCCGATCTTGACTACAACACTGCTTCATAATGTAAAGTAACATATAAAATACTAAAACATGCATTTAAACCAGGTAGCATACACCTGTAATCAGTACTCAACACTGACTCCTGTTAGAGATTAATTTAAACTACAATAACATTAGAGAACTTTTAAGATTCCAGAAGTAAATGAATGTGAATTTCTAGCACTGACAGGTATCTATTGTAACTACATGACCACTTACCTTATTATAGTAACCTGGTTATAGTTCTAGTTCTAGTCATGGCAGGCTCAGGCTGTTTCTGATTGGCAGATGAAAGACATCATCTATCCTCAGGTATAAGTGAGTGTATCAGAAACACAGCCAAACTCCAATACCAGTCTTTCTGTATAAAGGTGAAATCTAACAGAAGTGTCCTGCGTTAAATGTAACTACAGTAGGTACTCCCCAAGTTTGTGTATATGTGTCATTCCAACAAGTAATTCCAGAATATATTTCCATAATTATTACATTTTCTTGTAAATATCATTCCCGTTTGTCCTTTTCAGGTCCCATCCTGCTATCCTGAAGGTTCCCAATGAACTCTTCTATGATAATGAGCTCCAGGCTTGTGCGGATGAAGTATTACGCAGCTCTTACTGCAGATGGGAATACCTCCCGAAGCAGGTTCATTCTTTAAATGTTCTATAAATGTCTTGGGTTTTTTAATAACTTAACAGTCATTTCATTTTTGATATACTGTTTTTTTGTTTTTTTTTTAATTGAAGAACATAAAATTTCGTTAATACCATAGTTTTATCTGTTTGTGTAGAATTTCCCAGTGATCTTCCACGGGGTGACCGGTGTTGATGAGCGTGAGAAGAGCAGTCCGTCATTCTTCAACAGATCAGAGGTGGAGGTGCTGATGGACTATGTGAGGAAACTACTGCAGGGACAGGGCAAGAAGGGTCTGGCTATGATTGCACCCAAAGACATAGGCATCATCGCCCCCTACAGGAAGCAGGTTAGAATGACGATCCAGAACGGTGAAGCCCAGCGTTTTATTGTGGCAAAAATACAAGTTACAATGGAAAAGGATCTGATGGTGTGTGTGTGTGTGTGTGTGTGTGTGTGTGTGTGTGTGTGTGTTAGTGGTGAACGGTTCCACTTAGAAGGAGACTGGATCTGTGTGTGGACGCAAAGAGAACACAATTATACAGGGATTATACACTTGGTACAATATGATTTGGTTGGATTTACAGGGTTCCCACCCATCCTGGAAAACCTGAAAAATGATCGACCAAATTTCCAGTTATGGAAAATGAGAAAAAAGGTCAAATGTCCTGGAAACGGTTAAGTTATCCTGGAAAATTATTTATCCTCCCCCTGCCTCGTGAGCAAATGCCAACGGGTTAAAAGTTATGCTTTCTTCTTCTATATTGACCTTTTTTGCACCGCAGGATACAATTTTATTTTGATATTTATTATATTTATGACAATTTATGTTTTGCTTGGCTATTTTGGCAGTGATTTTGTGTTTTATTATGTTAGATAAATGCAGGTGCCAGGTGTGTACAGTAAACTGAGTTGTGCCTAAACTGAGAGGAAACAAAGGAAATTGTTTTTTACTGATTTATTGAAAATATGCAAATATTTTTAGAGGAGGTGCAGGAGAGAAAGTAAGAGAGAAGAGAAAGTTGAGTTGGGAATTGTCCAGTTGAACATTATAACTCCAGTTTGTCAGGCTAATGAAGTGCTACGCTGTAATCTGTGGGTGTGTTTGCATTATTCTATGATATATTTGTCATAATTATTTTTCATAGTTAAATTATAGCCATAAACTGCACATCAAATGTCTGAGTAATAAACATAGAAGCAATCTGAGTAAATGTAAGTTACAGCTGTAGAAAAGAACACTTCCAAAGAATGAGGGGGAATGGATTAGTGTATGATGTGACAACTTGTCTCTGTAGCGGCTCAAAAGTCCTGGAAAATAATTTCAGGGAATGAGTGAGAACCTTGATTTAGTGTGGATTCTAGTCTAGTCTAGTCTAGTCTAGTCTAGTCTAGTCCTTACCTAGAAATACAGATATATTACATAACAGTCCCAGGAATCGTTGATGTCTTTATTTTGATCCACAACACCGACAGGTCTTTGCAGTAAAACAGGTTAGACGTTCTTAACGCTCTAATTGCCCTCAACTTCACTGAGTTGCAGATAAGTTTTGACTGGCAAAAGCCTTTAATATCCCTGCCTTTACCTTGTGTGTTCTTTTTCGTGGATAGCTTTAGCTTCCACAGACTAGTTTAACTAATGCATCAGGTCAGCGTTAAAGCTGCAATGCTGGGAAATTAACATCCTGGGGCAAAAAATCTGTAATTCCCTTTCTGTTTATTATAATTCATGTGGTTTGAGAGGACTCCAGACCTGTATGCCTCTACTTGGCTGTGTTGTCACACCATAGAAAGTCTAATCGCAGATGTTTTCAGACAGGTAGAGATCTTAAATATGTGGCAGCTGTAATTACCATTTGTTTATCAAAGTCTGTCAGACACAACGTAGACGATGTGATTATACGCATTTACTCTGTGTCCACATGGTGTAGAAAAGCTTAGAAAGTGGCTTCACATTTCCATAACAGGTCTTTTTTTTCTGTTTCTATTATTTAACCCTTAAAGACCCAAACAGCCACCAGCAACCAAAAGCATCTACTCATCTCTAATGTTTAATCCCTGTTGATCCACTAATCATATCAATCCATGTAAATAATTGATGTAAAATGCAGTTTGTCATCTTTTCATGATCATCAGATATGACTCATTTGGATGTTCAGAGGCTCCGTAGTTACCATGGAAACACCGTCATCTTCTACAACATTGATTCACCAGTAAAACCCATGGAGTTGGATCAAAAGAAAAAGTCACTTTTTCTTGAGTTTTTTTCTGTTGTAAAATAATAACCTTTGGACTTACTGAGTTTTCATAACACTGGTCTACAAGGAAAATGCTTCCAGAATAAAAGTAATGAAATTTTACCACATCAGAGTCACTGATAAAGAAAAATCAAGTCAAAAATGCTGGTTGGCTGAACTTTCCAAGATACAGCCTTGGGTCAAAATATGAAACTCAAGAATTAACAAGAGAATCGGTTTGACTCAAAAGGAATATTTGTCTCAGAGCTACAAGATCTACTTCAAAACACTGTCTGCACCAAGGTTATAATAGTTTTGGATTTTTAATTATAGTTTAGTTTTAATTAGTTTTGACTTTTTTTTCTCTTATTCAGTTAGTTTTAATTAGTTTTTAGAGCAGGTTTGTTAGTTTTTATTAGTTATCGTTTTTTTCTGAATGCTTAGTTTTAGTTTAGTTTAGTTTTAGTATTAGTTTTAGTTATTTCATATATTTTATCTTCCTCATCATCCTATTCAAAGAAATTAGTGAGGCATGGATATGGGTTACCCTGGACACTTTATTTGGGGGTCGGGTTAGGGCGGCTCATGGACTGAGCAGAGACACAATGCACGTACAATGTATAAATTCCCTATAGCAGGTTGAGGGGGGGTGTAATCCATACACAACGTCACTGACGTGAAACAATGCGAAGATGTGCAAAGCATGAGAGGAGATGCACAAAGCAGCCAGCAGTTAAACCAGATAGAAACATATATAACCAGCTAACCAGCAGTTAAAGCAGATAGGAACCTATTATAAACCAGCTAACCAGCAGTTAAAGCAGATAGAAACATATATAAACCAGCTAACCAGCAGTTAAAGCAGATAGGAACATATATAAACCACTTATAAACATATATAACCCAGTTCCTCATCAGTAAACCACACCTTAGCAGATCTCTCATCTCTTAATCATCTGCAGTTCCATTATTAGCTAACTTTGCTTCAGTTCAGTTCAGCTAGCTGTAGCTGGTAACATCAAACGTTTTTTAACATTCTAACAGGTTCCATACCTCTGTAATTGGATTAGTTTTCCTCCTCCTCTTTTCTCCTCTTCTAAACTGTGCAGTTCAGGGCTTGGAAGGTCTTTTCATGGTGATAAACTCTCCAGTTTTTTACCTGGATGCTAGTTCAACACTGACTGTCATTTAGCTCTGCTCTGTCTGTCACTCACGCGCACACACACGGTACGCCAAAAAAAAAAAAAAAAAAAAAAAACCCGACCCATGTATCACTACAGTAAACCCCAGACAGGACTGTGCTGCTGTGTCCCAGCTTTAGTCTGTATGTTCCAGGTAGAGTGGGGACCAGAAGACGACTGGAAACCACCAGTGACCACACATGACAGACTGTGAAGTGTCGTATGGTGTCACCAGCTCAAACTGCTGGAGCGAAATAAATTAATTTCATATCAATCCGACATTGACAAAGACGAAAACGAAGGGAATTGTATCCATAATTTTTATACGTTTTAGCTAGTTTTGTAAGCTCACGATACAGTTTCAGTTAGTTATCGTTTTTTTCTTTTAATTAGAGTTTTTATTAATTTCAGTTAACGAAAATGTTTTTTCAGTTTTAGTTTTCGTCATTTCGTTCGTTTTCGTTAACGATAATAACCTTGGTCTGCACATCAGAATACATTCACTTTACAGGTTGTATTTAATGGAAGATTTCTAAAACTATTATATAAATGTACATAAACCAATAAATATGTGTAATAACACTTAATCATATACCTTGAAAACATCAGCAAACGGCACTTTTGTCATTTATTTTCCAATTAATCTTATTAAAATACGTAACATTAAGCACATTTAATGTCTGAAGCAAATCATTTCTAAAAAATTGTAGACCAGCGTAATCACTGAATTAAATATAAGGAAAAATACATGATTTACACTAAAAAATGCACAATACAGAGGATAATATTTTAATATATGGCTATACATCACTTTAGAAAGGTTAGAAAGAGAAAAAAAAATCATTTGGGAACTTTTGGAATTTTTCTAATTTTCCTCTCTTCTTATTTAATCCGAGCTGTTCAGACTTTGGATTTTAGTTTTGATGGTGCACTTGATGGCGTGATGGTACTGATATTAGAATAAAAGTCTAATAACTTCAAAACTGAGCTTGTGTATCACTAATCCAACAGAGTGGAAGTGCTGCTGGGTCTTCTTCTTGGTGATTATCCACAGGTGCTCTTTGGAAACTTGTGGTGTGTCTGGCTATTTAGAGTCAAAAAAATCTGCATAAAGCATGCTAGATTTCAAAAAATATTCCAAGGCTCACTGTAGGATTTGTGTAAAAATAAAATGCCTTTATTACTTCATGGCAATCTTTTAAAATCCAGCCAACGCGTTGCGACCTCTGGTCTTCATCAGAGCTTGTGTATCAGTCAGAGGTCAGCGTGTCAATGTAGTCGTATCTCTGAAGTGAACATCACTGCATCTTTTAAAAAGCAGAACTTCTTTTTTGTCTGTACTTCTTAGGTCCAGAAAATCCGTAAAGCCCTGGAGAAAGTTGGAAAAGACCTCAAAAGTAAAACTATGCACCATCTGAAGGTGGGTGAATACATTACATTTGAACTGGTTGACACAGGCAGTAGATCAGAGTTTCTCAGGTGTGTGTTTGTGTTGGTTCCAGGTGGGTTCAGTGGAGGAGTTCCAGGGTCAGGAGAGGAGGGTGATCATGGTGTCTGCAGTTCGAAGCAGCCCTAACTACGCCCAGATAGACCAACAGTTCAACCTGGGCTTTGTGAAGAATGAGAAGGTTTACTCTACATCTCTTATTTATTTATTTGTTTGTTTGTTTGTTTGTTTGTTTGTTTGTTTGTTTGCACAAAATAAAAACAGCAATGGAAAAAAACCCAACAACATTCAAACAAGTAACAAAATTGTGCAGGAGAGGTTAGAAGCCAAAAAAGAAGGCTTATATAAATACCTCCCCCGAAATGAACAATACACAAAAAAAGAATAAAAAATACAATATAACTGAAATAATAAACTGAAGTAAAAACAATAAAAATGTACTCCACATTACAAATCATCAAATACAAATCAAGTGATGTACAGCCTTACATTTTTTCATGAATTAAAGTCCTTTTCAGATGCTTTTTAAACAATGATAAAGTAGGTGTTGATTGAAGTTCAGGTCTTAGATTATGCCACAGATTTGGTCCACGATATTTCAGAGAATACTGACAGACTGAAGTTCAGCAGTATGGAAGATAAAATTTGCTTGAAAATCATGTCGGAAAGTTGTGAATAACAGAAGACGACATAAAGAAATTTTGAAAAACTTTAGGAAGAATATGAGTTAAGTGAACATATTTGTACATGAAGACACAGGTCTGGTAAACGTTCACATCAAGAACTGAGAGAAGATTGAATTTTTTGAAAAGACTCGACAGATGAGTCGAGTCTCTTAGAAAAACTGATCATTCTTAAAAATTTCTTTTGAATTAAGAGAATCTTATTGAGATACACGCAGCATCCTCATGTGAATGCGAAACTATATTTGAACACAGTTTCCTTTTGCCAGAGGTTCAATGTGGCTGTGACTCGAGCCAAAGCCCTGCTGATCGTGGTGGGAAACCCCAGAGTGCTGAGAACAGACCCTACATGGAACTGGTATGTGCTGCAGCCATCTTGAATTACAGTGTTAGGTTTGGTTTTAAGGCTCATTTATGCTCGCCTTACGTACATAGATAGGTACGTCTGTTTCTAACATTGTCACGCGTCACTGCTTTCATACTTCCGTGTGTACTGTACGTTGGAATGAGCATTTCTCAATCTGTCCACCAGAGGGCACCGCTTTTAATTACCATACTGGTCGAATACCACGAAGAAGTGTAGATTTTTGAGAAGAGGAAAGTCAATAATAACAAACATTGCAAAGACACAGGAGGTTTTACTAATATTGAGAAGGGTAGTTGTCATAAATGTCGGTAGTTTTTCACTGTCTCACACAGTCGCACTTTGAAAGCCGCTATTTATGGGAATTATTCTGTTCAAATCTCAACACTGCCTCCACTGTTCCTCGGCCTGATCACAATCAAGGGTAACAGGAAGGGTGCACAGATGTAATAATGCTCTATCAAAAAATCAGACAGGCCATTTTATTTGTCTGATATTTCTCTTTTAAAGTCCAAAATATTTTTTTTATTATGGTGTCTACTAAAAATTTCACAGGCTTGTACCCCTGTCAAATCAGAAATTATTCAGTGTACGGACACTCCAGCCTAATAGCCTCCATATTTAACGCCTACAAAGATACACAAATGTTTCAGCACTCAGGATAATCATGCATTGTTTATTGCATAGATGTTGTGTCCAAAGCATGCGTGCTGAAAAATTCCATATATTGACAGAAACAATAAAATTAGACCCACATATTTTGAATATGGTGTACGGACACTACTTGGTGTATGGACTCTACAAGATTGGAATGGAAATCTGGCTTACCACATGGTCACATCTGTGTTAGATCTGTAACTAACTCTTCCTGGTACAGGAGGAAATAAACATTTGTGAACAAGTTATAACTATATCTATAAGGCATATACGCCATATTATTGATGGAAGTATATTGGTGTACAGACACTCCATGAATTTTGGTGAACAACGCGCCATTGAAAACATGCGGTTCGACGTAAACATCCGTTTGCCACATTGTTACCAAATTCTGCAGCCAGGGAGCAGACCAAAATCTGTTTAGTTGTGCATATTTAGTCATAATAATACTTAAATAACAGGTTCCCATTCTGTTATTACAATTAAAGGGCTGTAAAAGAAGGGTTTTCAGAACAAAATGGTTGATTGTCTTAATACTGAAAATAAGAATTGATAATCAAACAGCTGTTCAACAAAAATGATCAATAAATGAAAAAGCAATGTGATGTGTGTATTTTATAACAGAGCAGACACAGGAGTTGAGTAGTAATTATTTATTGTGTTACAAAACATTATGCACAATAATTTTGCTCTCCTATAACAATAAAATTGTGCACATGTTTTCATGCTCATTGGGTCGCCATTAAATTTGGAGGATTGCAAGATCTAGTAATAAGATGGCCAAAGAAACATTTTGGGAATGGTTTTGGGGGTATCTTTTTGCAATACTGATTAATAACTTCTGCAAATATACTTGTACATCTTGATTGTGATCAGGCCGTCCTGGTGGTACTGCTCTGTTTCATCCTTCTTGGTACGCATCCTTAAGGTCCTGGAAAACAGACAGAATTATGCACATAATGTACGCAGGGGACGGACAGAACACTCCATCCATATCAGTCTGCGTCTTTAACGTAGAGCATAAAAGAGCCCTTAAAGGTGTTATAAAACAAAAACTCTTACTTATTTTGACAGCTGTTCAGAATAACACTGCATTTTTCTGTATCTGTATGTGACGGCCACAATTGTGATAATATATATTCTGATTTTACATGGAATATTTTCATGACAAGTGTGTCTCTAAGCAGCATTTTCAGGGTAAAAACCTTATCCGATTACCAGAGTCTATTACACTCCTGTTCAAATCCAGCAGGAGGCCAGAGAGAGCTCTGCTTCACTTTTAGAATTGCGTTTACAGCAGTCGCTTTACGGCTGTTACGCCATCACAGTCCGTTTCTCTCATTCTGTTGAGCGAGGCTGAGATAGCAGAAGTAAAGTTGCCCTGTCTGTTTATTTCTCTGTTCGACAGAATCTTTATTATCTGTCTACTTGGTACCAGCTCTGGTACCTGTAACATTTATGTGCTGCATCAGCTAATAGTTTCCTTTATAGTTGTGTTAGCTTAGCTCTGATTTTAAACAGAAAACAGTGAGAGTAAAACCACAAATCACCTCTGTTTTCTGCACGGTTTGCGTTGCCAGTAGCTACACTAAAGATGTGTTTGGAATCGTCCGAAAAAGTCAGAACAGTCAATTTCAAATGGTGAAAATGTGAACGTCATATAATTACTTTATACCGTCATAAACTTCAGAATCAAACACTGTTATTTTAAGATCAAACTCCATTCTTCTCACTTTTAGCTTTTAACATTTTCTTTGTAAAAGTTGTTTCTTCGTGGTTCTCATCCTGTTATTTCAGTGTTTGACACTTTGGTCGAAGGCCCTGTTGCATTAGTTTTCCTCACCATTGAACACTGGCAGAGTGACTCACTACTCCCTCTAGTGGCCACATAAATCTGACAGCCCACTGATGTGAACAGATTCAATGCAACCTAATACTCTGGCGTAACTTCATAGCTGTTTATTATAAACTCTAATGAAATTTTATATTCGTTTTGTTTCTGTGTATTTTATATGTGGAAATGACAAATAAATTTGAATCTTGAATCTTTTATTTTTTATTATTTAAAAGTAGAAATAATTCATACAGGCCCTTTAATCCTTTGACTTCCTTGGTGGAAAATCTGTCCTCAGGGAATATTTCAGTTCTTATTTCTGACTCCGACAGACCACACCATCATTGCTGTTCTCATGTCGTCATCATCATCCATAAAGTTCATCTGTATCTGTATCGTTTGTTCCTGAACCCTCTTCTTCTGGGTTTGTTTGTAGTTTCCTCCAGTATTGTAAGGATGAAGGAGGCTACACTGGTTATGATCACAGAGAGGAAGATGATGATGTGGTGGAGAGACTCTCTGCTCTCTACATCACCATTGAGGAGCAAGGTAACACATTATGCCTAATTTTTTTTTTTTTAACCCTTTCATGGATGAATTATAAGAGCCTTAGTCAAGATTTTTTTTCCTGAGTATTTTTATTCCTCGAGACATTAAAAAAACAATGTGATTGTAATAGTTTTTATGAACCCATTTTTCATGGAGTTACAAAAATGTCCACTCAGCGGCACACCATGCATTAAATTTTTGAAGCAAAGAAACTCATTTACTGATAAACTGTGTGAAAACTATGGAATAAAAACATTTTTAATGCAGCTAATCTGATGTTTTCTCACATTTTAAGTGGGGATGTCCGATATTGACTTTTTTGTCAAAAACCGATATGCCAATATTGTCCAACGCTTAATTTCCGATTCCGATATCTACCGATACCGCTGCCGATAATGTGGGATATTAAACTAATTTTAGGTAACATCACATATCTCCTGTCATGGAATTAACACATCATGCTTAATTTTATTGTGATGCCCCATTGGATGCATTCTCAACTGCAACAAGGCTTTCAAAATGTAAACACTGTCTGTGCAAAGAATAGATACTTCAACTTAAGTTGTGGAAAAAATGCCATATTTATTTATTTTCTCTCCCTCCATGAGTCTATTACAGTGTGGCAACTCTACTGTGTAATTTTGAAAACTGCACATTTCTTTCAGCTACAAACAATGCTTTGTTTACACGTCAGTAAATGCTGGCGAAATCAAGGCATTATTTTATCGGTTTTAATGATAGGCAAAAAAAACGATAACGATACTCACCGATATTACATTTTTATGGTGGGCCGATATTATTGGACATCCCTAATTTTAACATGCAGTAATACTAGTCATTACTCATTTCATGGCGATAATATGCAAAAAAACCCCACAAAAACCTGTTAATTACAGTTTAATAACAATAACAAGCAATTGATTTACTCTCAAACATGCTTCTGCAGATCAGGTTTATCAAGAGCAGCAAAGTTACAGTACCAGTATGAATTGCAGTGTATGGGATGGTGCATGCACTGCAAAAAATCAAAATTTTACGAAGTGTATTTTTCTCATTTCTTTTGAAAATATCTCATCACACTTAAAATAAGACAGAATCACCTAAAGAGTTTTTTTTTGTTGTTGTTGTTTTTTGCTTAATTCAAGCAAAAAAAAATCTGCCAATGTAACAAGTGAAAATTATCTTGGTAAAATTTCTTGAAGTCAGATTTTCCAGATCTATTGTGTATAAATCAGTTCTTATATCTCACTGTAAAGTTCCTCTTTAGGTGATTCTGTCTGATTTTAAGTGTGATGAGATATTTGGACTAGAAATGAGAAAAATACACTGGGTCAGATTTAGATTTTTACAGTGTGTGCGTCCACTTATTTCACTGATATGGAACTAAAACAACAAAATCCATGAATATACAAGAGATCAGCTGTCCACTGTAGTGACCGCTATGCATGAAAGGGTTAAATTAAAAATTCCTCTTTGACATAGTTCTAACGTTTTTTTTTTCCTCATGTGATTGCCATCTTTAGTGGAGACGGCAGAGAGCATCATTCAGCAGCACCTGGACCCAGAGTGGAGGAATGACCTATGAGACGGAGGCCCAGCTTCTCCCACAGAGAGATTTGTCTTAACCCATAAAGACCCAAACATCCACCACCAATCAAAAGCATCTACTGATCTAAACTGTTCAATCAGGGTTCCCACAGGGTCTTAAAATGTCTAAAAAGTCTTGAATTTCCAAATCTTCATTTATTACCTTTTTTAAAAAAAAGTCTTTAAAAGGTATTAAATTTGATGTGGTAGGTCTTAAGTTCTGTTGCCATGAACTTGTTTGCTGTATTATGTTTAAATGTGTCTGTTAAATGTCCAAATTGCAAAGAAAGTAACATTAGTCAACCCGGTTCCACCCATTCCAACTTGACAATTTATATTGAAATTAGGAACCAGTCTTCATTAACTTTGCAGCTGCCAGTGAGAAATGGCTCAAAACATTGGGAATCAAGGCGTTGAAGTAAATAAAATTAAATTAAAATTAAATTCTAGGAGTCATGAATTTTTGCCAGTATGGCTGTGAAATAGGGTGATTAAATGGTCATTAAATTCTGTTCCAAGTCTTAAAAAAGTCTTAAAAAGTCTTAAATTTAACACTTTGAAACCTGTAGGAACCCTGTTAATACCAGTTAATCCATAAATCCTATCAATACATGTGAATAATTGGTGTAAAATGCAGTTTGTCATCTTTTCATGGTCATCTTATTTGGACGTTTAGAGGCTCCGTAGTTACCATGGAAACACCGTCATCTTCTACAACATCGATTCACCAGTAAAACCCATGGAGTTGATCAGAGACAGTGGAATGGAGATACTTGATTTATGTTCAATTAATGATAGATTGTACTGAAAAAGTCACTGTTTCTGCAGTTTCCAATGTTTTTGATATAACCATCAATTTTAATCTGAGCTTTTATGAACATCTACATCAGGGGTGTCGAACTCATTTTAGTTCAGGGGCCACATCCATCCTAATATGAAATAATAAAGTGGACCGGACCAGTAAAGTAACATAAACAATAGGATAAGAACTTTTGAGTGAAAAAAGTAAGTTCCGTAAAATAAAAAATACACTTAAATATGCTTAAATATCCTACAATACACGTAAAAATACACTTAATTATGTTAAAAAATCCTACAATACATGCAAAAATACACTTAAATATGCTTAAAATTCCGTAATTAAAATGTTTACATCTATGAATTGTACTTGAACATGAACAAATATGAACAACCTGAAAATTCTTTCGTAAAATAAATGCAGTGTTAACAATATTACGCCTTAGTTTATCATTTATACATGTGAATCACAACTTACACATCACAGTGGATCTACAAATACACCAAACATTAAATAACAGGGAGAGTATTATTTAAATTCCACATACTTCTCTTAAGACATTTCAGATATTCACACTTTTTTTGGTAAAAGACTAGTCTGTAAATGTGAAGATTTTTGTGTATTTATATTTTTTACACTAAAACAAGGAGACACATTTGCAGTTTTCGTTATTTATAGTTTATTATGATCGTATGTTACTGGTCTGATCCACTTTAGAATAAATTGACCTAAAATTATTTTAACATCCTTGATTGTTAATATTTTCAGTGTAATTTTTGTATTTCACAGATTCATCCCACAGGCCAGATTGAACCCTTTGGCAGGCCGGATTTGGCCCCCGGGTCACATGTTTGAAACCCCTGATCTACACCATCAGTAAACTAGATACAGGAAAATACCTGATTTATACTGATGGAATACAAAATACAGAGGATACTATTATAAATAAATGGTGATAAATCACTAAAGAAAGGATAGATATAGAGAAAGATTCATTTGGGAACTGACATAAAAGTAGCACTGGGTCTTTATGGGTTAAGGTAGCAAGTATTTGACTTAAAACAGATGTTAATGAACAAATGTACTGCACTTGTCTTTTTTTTTTTTTTTTTTTTTTAATGGACTTAATTTCAAATTTGATCTCAATCAGCCTGTTATTGCTTGATTTATGTCCAAAAACTGATTTTTAACTAACTGGTTGGATTTCTTCTCCCTCGATAACCAACATAGTGGACCCCTAGTGGAAGAACCCTATCGATTTCAGCTTCTACGAGTATTTTAAGTCATCCAAATGGGAACGCTTTAGTTGAAAATCAGTTTTTGGACATAAATCAAGCAATAACAGGCTGATTGAGATCAAATTTGGTTCATATTGATCATCTTATAAATGTCCATTTTCTCGCTACCATCCAGAGCTCATATGATGTCGTTTTCATTCACTAGGTGGAGCTTTGTGGGAAAAATTAGTTCTCTGGCCATTATTCTGCCACTGTCAGGTCGATGTAGCTCAAACTGAGTTTGCGTCAATTATCGTGGATAGATTTATATATCGCAGAGGATTAGGGGGATTTTGGGGATATACTCTTGCTGTCGGCCCTCGACAGCGTAAGCATCGTTGCACTAAAGATTTCATCCAAAGAATCTGAACTCCACCACAGAGTGGAACATGTTTGATACTCAGGAACCAAAAATATTCCAATCCAACATATCCTTCATCTTTATCCGCTCAATACATTTGGCCAAACTTGTTCAAAATCATAACCATACATTATATGTACGAAGCACATCCGTAATTTTCTGCTACCTCAGTGGGTTGTACAACCACTTCAGTAAATTTCACTTTTCTTACACATTTATTTCGTTTAAACCAAATGATTGGTAAACAATGCTCTTTTTAACAGTTACGATGAAGGATTTACTTCATATTTTATGATTTGAAACCATTATAGAACTGAGGTCCAACCTGTATGAAGTTTATATTTTTTCAATCAATAGCTGCTTTTCCATAAACATTTCCAGGAATTTTTATGAACTGGAATTTATCTACCTGGCTTTTCAGGCTTGGTTGTTTTGAGTTGCAAAATCAAAGCCGACTCAAAGAATACACTCAAAAAAGCCTGGACCCACCCCTCAAGAAAATCTGGGAATCTGAAAAGTCCTACACCCCTACGAGGAACTTTATTCAGACACAGTTGGGGTTGAGGGAGAGTTTTTTTCCTTGGTAATTTTGGTGGAAATGCACTAGGAATTTTCAAAATCCCAGGTTAAATGATGAGAAGACTTATTTTCAAGCGCCAGGATGGTTCTAGTTGTTCTGGAAAATTGGGTTAAGACTGGTAACTATAGATACAGATAAGGTACAGAAATCCAAACTGCTTATTTCAAGGCCCATTTTTCTAAAAAGAGTCTGTGTTCATGTTTTGTGAGGACACACAAATATACTTTATGATAGAAAAAGAAATGTTAAAGCAACACCACAGAACTTTTGCTTGCGGGGTCCTCCTAAAGTCAAGAAGCGGTATTGTCTGTAACAGCTGTCGTAAAAACTGTATCATGGTAATACTCACGTTTGTTGACAAGCCATTGATGTCGGCAAACTTCCTGAAGCAAGACAGGAGACACACTGATAGAAACTTGTAAGGGTCTTCCTCAATGAGACATGATTAAAATCACCCAAAATAAAGTTTGTAGTTTCCAGTGAGATGGTGTGTAATCTCTGTACAACATCAATTACAGTGGGTTCAAGGTGACTTTATTTGTACCTGTGGGTAGATTTGTTTTGCAGATGAAGTGATTGCTTTTGGCATTACAACAAGACATACATTAGGGGAGGCAGAATCGTTGTGAAAGTAAAACTTAAGATGTGCTACTAAGTCCTCTAAGTGTTTTTCAGCCTTGGGGTCGCCTCAAATTTCTAATTGATTAAAAAAAAAAAAAAAAAAAAAATACTAATAAAAATATATAGTAATTTGAGTGAGACAATCCCAATCCATAAAAGAGATGATAAACTCTGAAGCTGAAACTGAAGCACTGTGGTACTCTTTATCTTTCAAATGTTCATTGTGGTCGGTTTCAGATGCTGCAGCTCTTTTATAATTCATAACCTGCAAATGAATTTCCCGTAAGGGATAAATAAAGTTTTCTGAATCTGAATCATAGTTTGAGTTCTTGTTTGTTCAGTATTAATTGTCAGCCTTGTAAATCCAAGCTGGACTGACTGTACATATCCTGACCAAGGAAAATAAAATTCTGACTTTGTGCAGTAATCTACACCTGGCTTTTCTGCCTCTGTCCATAATAATATATATTATATAGACTAAATGTTGTCTAAAATCAATGTTTATTTGCAACATTATATAGCGAACTATTACATAATCAAAAACAAATTAATTTTAGCAAAAAAAAATTCTCTGTTTTGAAAGTCTGGGGTCGCCAGATATTTCTGATGTTAAAATGGGGTCACGAGCCAAAAAAGGTTGGGAACCACTGGTCTAAGTCTCCCACTGTTGTGAAGCTCATTTGCCTTTTCCCTACCTCCTGAAACTTCGCAAACTTTAATTTGAGGAAGGAACTCCTGGGGCAGGTCAAATGGGCACGACGACACCGACAAAAGTTCCATATCTGGTGTCCAGATTTGCTCTTTGATGATAACAAAGCTGCAATATTGTTCGTTAATATACAGACAGACCCCACCTCCCTGTGTTTTACTCGTTACTTCAGTATTGTGGTTCAGTTGGAAGGGGGTCCCGAAGTCATCAGTGGTGAGATTGGAGTTGAGGTCCTGTTCAGCGAGCCATGTCTTGGTGAAAGCCATGACACAACAGTCCTTAAAACCCTTTAGGAAGTCTCCGTTATTCCTTAAAAATGAACATAAAAGCTCAAAAGCCGGGATGCCAAACTCCTTACAGCCGGTCCCTGCGTGCACCTGCGTCCATCATTTAAGTGATGTATGCCGTAAAGCAGTCAAATTTTGTAGTTGTTTTTGTGTAGGGGTACGTACCCGAACCCAGAAGTTGCATAGTGTCAGTGCAGGAGATACAGATGCACTGGGGTGATGATGAAAGTGTAATTGAACCTATTGTGAGGAGTTGTACCACCAAAATGAGCTGGAAAATATAGTTTGAAAGCTGAAAAAGTCTGTTGTGTTGTTTTAAGTGTTTTCATTTCAATGTGTAGCCTTTGGTACCTGGTGTAAACTGAAAAAAAAAAAGAAAAGTAGAAAATGTGGTGTTATATGATCATCACAATCATTTTTAGGGTTTTTTGTTTTTGTTCAGCTCAGAATATGTATCAGACAGAGCTAAGGTTTTGGTGTTTGAGCGCTACAAAATCCTGTTAGGGATGTACAACAAACAAATCTACTGCCATGGTGATCTTAAACTTGTCCAGACAAAGTTTAGTTTTGAAGGAATGGACACAAAATATGTGGTGTTTCTGTTTTTATTTGTACACTTTGCACCTTATTCTGAGAGTATGTGAAATATAAAACAGGCTCATTTCAGCCTCTGGCGCTGTTAAAATATTCATCTTTAACCAAAATATGTCTTTCCAAAAAAGCAGTAACTAATATTGTTATAGTTTATGGTCAGGGAGCCAAAGTATCAAAAGCTCAATAAAATGGGTTGAACCTGATGTGGTCTGCCATACTTTTTGTGGTTTTTTTGTTTATTTTGATCCTAAGGACCAATAATTGGAGGATCTGCTCTGCTGGAAATATCGCAAAAAAAAATAAAAATTGTGGCCTTATTACTGTATGTACCCCTCATTTTTTGATATAAAATTTTGAAAAATGAAAATTTTCCTTCAGTCCTCAGTGGGCTGGGTAAGCTGTCAATAAATGCATTCAGGATGCAAAAAACACATGGTGACAACCTTCAGTGAAAAAATAATTCTTAAAACACCTTTCTGCATGATTTTGGGTCAATTTAATGCAAAAAAAAATTAGGCGTTTTCTCAGTTTTTTCCAATATTTTCAACTTTACTTCGATGGCCATCAACTATTTCCCCAAGTTATGACATCAGCCAATATGCCATTCTTTTCACCAAACAATTTACTCATTCCACCAAAAAAATTATAAAATCCAACCAAAATCAATGGATCTGTGATATTAACAAGATAATTGCGTATTTCCACAGCAAGAAGGTCCTGGGTTCGATTCCGACCAGGGACCTTTGTGTGGAGTTTGTGTTGGTTCTTTCTGGGTACTCCAGTTCCGCCCACCATCCAAAGACAAGCACTGATTGGTTAATTGGTCGACCTAAAATGGCCCATAGGTGTGAATGTGACAGCGACTGGTTGTTCGTCTCTGTATCAGCTCTGTGATGAACTGGCGACTTGACCAGTGTGTACCCCGCCTTTGCCCATAGGTAACTGGGATAGGCTCCAGTAACCCCCATGACCCTAGTGAGGATAAAGTGGGTCCAGAAGATGAATGAATGAATGAATGAATGGTGCATTTGATTTATTATTTGGTAAAGTATTGTCACAGGAGATTATGTGGAGTTTGTATTGTTCAAGCAAAAATCTAAGTTTTTAATTTGAACAAATTATTCAAAGAAAAGCAAAAATAATGTTTCTTTCAAATAAAATATGAATAGATGAACCATTGTTAGAGTTTTGTTGGGGTTGATGGAGGAAAAAATTATTAGACCACCCTTGTTTTCTTAAATTTCTTGATCATTTTAACACCTGGTACAACTAAAGCTACATTTGTCTGGACAAATATAATGATAACAACAAAAATAGCTCAAAAGAGTTTAATTTAAGAGCTGGTATCTAGCCATTTTCCATGTTTTCTTGAAAAAAAAACAACAAAATCACTTAAGTTCTTACAACAATAGCTATGCATTGTACTGACAAAAACAGTGCTTTTAAGCATTCCATGTTTTCTTTTCTGTTTTAGTCACATGACACACACAGGAGTTAGTACTTGATTGCATAACCACTGTTTTTGATCACTTTCGATGGTCTAATAATTTTTTCCGCAACTGCATATGGATAGCAGAATGCCACGATTTTGTCTTTAATTGCAACCAAAACCAAACCAGTGAAAATTTAGTATTTCAAAAATACTTTATTAACATGTTTGTCTCATTCTCATAGACATTCAACACATCCCATCCCCGATTTACTGTCTTTTTTTTTTTCCTGAAGAATAGTTTTTGACATTACAGACATACAGGCACTGTCCAGGAATTAGCCAAGGCCCACTTTAAATCAAATAGATCAAACTGAAGTAAAAAGAAAAAGGCTGTTATAATTGCACTGACAGTCTCAGAAACACGTCTAAAATCCAAGATCTGTAAATATGATTTCAACTACTTTACAATTCTACTTTTAATAACATGAGCTGGTTTTTATACTGTGGGTTCTAGTCCCTTAAGAAATCAAAAGTTGCCACGTTTCAGCGCAAACACACGATTCGTTATTCTGAGATATAAAGAACTCGACCACACGGGAGTATTTGGAGATAATTTCAGTGACGTTTACGGGTAGTGAGTATTGGACAATGTGCATGTGGACGTTCTGTAGTGTCAGATAAAGGGCTATGACTGAGGAAAGTCTAGTGAATGTGAGGAGATGGCACACTGGTAATGAGTTAATTAAGCAGGAGTATGGGTTTATTTGATTAGGCGCTCATATATAGAATAATAGGGATTATTAATAGAGTGGGAGCCCTGATGTGTTGAATCCAGAGACGTGTAGATGACAGCGTGCACTCAAACATCCAGTCCATCATGACGGTGTCCTGGATGTGACAACAGTACAGTACAGTATTCAGACAGGACAGGAGGAGGGGGGTGAGGGTGGGGGGGGGGCTGGTTTAGGGAGGGTGTGGGTGAGGTCTGAGCAGTGGCAACAGTCTGTCAAAGCCAGTGTGAGCGTGACTGGGAGCATTGTGTCCATGACAATAGACCAGTGTCTCCAGTGCCAGTTTAAGCTCTCGCCATGGAAGAGACAGAGCAAGGTGTGGTCCACAACCTCTGACTGCTGCTGCTTCAGTTTATGTAGGTTTCAGTGGATTCATGCAGTGTGAACAGGCTCTAAATTTAGTCCTTTATACCGGAACAGAAAGCTGGGAAAAAAAAAAAAAAAACTGAGCTCTGCTGACTCGGCATGTGATAAAATAAAACCTTTCAGTGTGTAAAAATTAATAGTGGTATGAGGAGAAAGCAGAATAATGGTGCTTGAAGCTGATGATAGATGCGATGTGAAGAGAAGAAGCGAAGGTTCAGTGTTTGAAAGTGTAAAATCTGTCTACGTCGGAGAGCAGGCCAGATTTTAGAGCCTTTTTTTTGTAAACAATAATAACACAGAGGCAGATGCATGATATTTGTAAAGTATATGCACATATAAATACAAACATACATTCATACATATAGGAGGAAGAGGAAGGGAATGGTCCTTCACAAACACACTGGTACGCTGGTGGATGAAAACAAACGGTAAAAACACAAACAAAACCCAAAAGAGTGAGAAAAGCAGAAGAGGAAAGAAGAGTTTTTTTTAAAAAAAGGGCCCATTTGTTTTGTTTTGAACAGGTGTCAGTCTTTCATATCCGCCTGTGGGATATCTCCATCTGTGAAGTTAAGTCAAGTCCACAGAAGCCATTGATTTCTCTATGCTTTGCCCTGCTTGGAAAAAGGTGCCGAGTGGGAGTCCGGCCCCTCACAGTAGCTGGCAGCCGCCCCTCTTCTTGCGCTTGCGGACCTGCAGCGCCGCCCTGGTGGCCATTTCGAACACCTCCCGCACGCCGTCCTTGGTCTTGGCAGAGCACTCCAGGTAGCCAAAGGCACTGATGCGGTTGGCCATGTCTCTGCCTTCCTCTGACTTCACCGGCTCCTGGTGGGTGTAATGTACAGACGGGGAGTTGAAATTACACCAAGAGATTAAAACAATATGGTTCTTTTAACTCTTTCAATGCCATGGGCCAATTAAATCGGCTTTACGAATACAACCTTTAAAGTGCCACGGGCTGATCAGATCGGCTTTAGAGAACACGCCATATTTGTGTACAAACAAACCATCCACCCACATTTCTTTCTCACATTTCAATGACGTTCTTTCAAATCTTCTTGCAAATTACGATCAATAATGAATCGGCTGCGTCCGGTGCGTTTTGAATCTAAGTAGCAATCGGTCGGATGTTACCGAGCAGTTTTTGACCAAGGAAGAGCTCGCGTTTCGTTTTCTGCTTGGGAAATTTTATGAATGAATTTATGAATGAAATCATATGCAAATTAGATGGCCATTTTGTAGTAATATCGTAAACACAGCAATCTGTCAAAATAGTCCCATCTGCTAGAAAATGAGTTCTGATGACTATTCAGACTTCAATTATAAAAACGATGCGAAATACTGAAAAACGGCCAAATTCTGTGGCACTTTTAAGGCTTATTAGCCCCTTAACTGTCTGGCACCGAAAGAGTTAAGTCTGGAGGATTCTTTAAAAAGCCCCAGTTTCCTGTGGCCATCATGATGAAATGGTGTTGGAGCTATTTTTTATGTTGTCAAGTACAAATTTGATGTACTTGTATTTTACTTGAGTATTTCTTCAACTTAATACTCAAATACCAGTTTGAGTTTCAGATTATGTTCTTCCCATAAAAACTAGAAGCACTAGGCTGGCTGGCTGTTTGTCTGTCTGTGTGCAAGATAACTCAAAAAGTTATGGACGGATATGGATGAAAATTTCAGGAAATGTTGATACTGGCACAAGGAACAAATGATTACGTTTTGGTGGTGATGGGGGGGGGGGGGGCAATGATCTGCCTTGGCGGAGGTCTGTGCTCTCTTTTCTAGAAAAGAACTCGAAGAGCGCAGACCTCCACCAAGGCAGATAAGTGGCCCCCCCACCCCCGATCACCACTAAAATCGAATGATGTGTGAGGAGTGTGAAGAATGTGGAGATTTTTAAAAATAAATGACGGTGATAAAAGTAACGCTGACTGCAAGTAACATTAAAGACAGACAGATATGGACGCAGCGTTCTGTCCGTCCTCTGCGTACATTCCATCCGTTTACCAGGTGCTGGCGGATGCATACAAAAACAGAGAATACCACCGGGAGTACGGAGCGGCGTGGACTGCCGCCAGCAGAAGTGAAAATGAAACTTATCGCTCATTTCTCTTTTCTCTACCTGCTGAAGCTAAACTTTTAAACCTTACCAAAGAAAACGCTGCAATATTAGTATCACATTAGTGTTACCACTGTTGTCTCCATGTTTGTTATTATTGACTCTCTTCTTCTCAAAAAACTTTACTCTTCTTTGTGGTATTTGTCCAGTATGGTTAATGAAGAGCAGTGCCCCCTGGTGGATTAATTGAGAAACGCTCATTCCAACACATTAAATGTCAGTAGCAGCACCTTGTTCCTGTCAGACTAATGACAACGACAATAATGCACATTTACAAAAGGAACAAAGAACTGGAATGGGATTATTAAGTACTCGTATCGGTACTCGGTATCGGCAAGTACTCAAATGTAAGTACTCGTACTCGGTCTGGAAAAAAGTGGTATCGGTGCATCCCTAGTAATTACAAAAACAGCATTTTCTACTGCCTGAAAACACAGGCAAGGAGATGCAGAAGTCATTATGGTGTGTTTGTCCAGTGTTACTTAAAACCCCTGTGTAATTCAGACCTGGTAAGTTCTTTTTCTACCACTGTAATATAGAAACAGGACCAGAGTAATTCCCTTATACCACTTAAACCACACAGAAGTGATGCATTGCTGTTTTGGTCTTTTCAGATCGCCATCATCAGCCTGTCTTTAAAGCACAGACTGTTAAAGATAAGTGATTCACAGACCTGCTTCATCTTTGCCAGCTCCCTGCGTGTGTGTTCATCATTCCTCAAGTCCTTCTTGTTTCCAACGAGAATGATTGGAACGTTAGGACAAAAGTGTTTCACTTCAGGCGTCCATTTCTCAGGAATGTTCTCTGTGGAAAAAAAAAAACCCAAAAGACATATTTATATATATATATATATATAAAAAAAAAAAAAAAAAAAAAAAAAAAAAAAACACAGAGTACAACGCATTCCAGGATTTTTCCCTACATGGAGCGTTGGGCGAGTTCTCGTGTTTTCTCCTGTGACTGTACAGACATACACATCAAAAGGCCCTTGACCCTGGCTGATACATGACGAGTTGTACCAGCCAAAGTCAGCGCTGTTTTCTCTCTGAGGACATGCCATGCTCTGATAGTGCTGGGATACCATCTGTGGCGTGGTTCATATCAGAACACTGTGGGACAGCACTGAATTCTGTCTATCTGATCTGGTTTTTACAGTTTGAGAACAGTCAGATTGTTGTTTTTAAGTGCGTTTCCAGAAAATGTCATCAGTCTCCCAACAGCAGCACGGTTATACTCTGGTCTGAGCCTGTTGGAATCTTTGGTAAGACTCTACTGGCTGAAGGTTGTTTCATTAAACTGCTCCAACTTAGCCCTTTAAACCCTAAACCTAAAATGGTCAGTCTGGACTATTTTTCTTTTCTTTCAACTATAAAAAGGTTAGAAAATATGCTGTGAGTGAGTCTGTTTGCCCATTTTTCCAGAGCCTTTTTTTCCCCCAGATCTTTCAAAATCTAGCAATCATTTCCAATTTACGATTATAATGCTGCTAAAATTCTCCGGCTTCTAGTAAATGCGTGAGTGAAATTACCATATTGACCCAATAAAGCCTCTAAAGTAGGGGTGTAACGTGCACTCGTTTGTACCGAATGAATACATGTAGCCTATGTGAAGAATGCAAACACTCTGGAAGCAGGGTGGCACCATGCAGAACCCATGTGCACGGTTTCCTCTATATACATTCAGCAGTGGCAAATTCTCAGTGCTGCTGCTGCTGCTGCAAAAAAAAAAAAATCAAAACATGACAACACAGAGTATAACAGAGGCACAGAAGCCAGGTCTGACGTTCGAAGCATGTTAAGTTTACTTTTCAGTATGTTGCAGCTTTGTGGCACAAAAGAGACTACGGGTTCCTTTATAGCAAAAAGGTTTTTATTTTTTAACTCAAGTTGGCAAAATTAAGTGAACCTGTGCCTCTTCTCCTTCACCATGCCCCTGCTGTGGTGTTACTGTGATATCATGTTCACGGCACCTCAGGGAATACTGTGAGGCATTCAAAAACACTGTAAATTACAGTGTTTGCCATAAATGAACACTGAACATTCAAAAATACATAACGTGGGGTGCCTGTTGATACACAAATGACTGAAAAATATTTTGTAGAATAGTCCTGTGTCCCACAGGTAGTTACGGAGTGTACCACCCCCTCCCCCCCTTCCCCCCTTCCCCTTCACTGTACCGAAAATGTATCGAACCAAAGACACCTGCACCAAAAATGTACCGAACCGAAATTTTTCTGTACAGTTACACCCCTACCATAAAGTGCAACATCTCAGGTTTCAGAAACTTAGAATTTTTACAATTGTGTAAACAGTGAAAGAGTTACAACCATCCGAACTGCATATGCGCAGGGTGTGTCAGCGATGACACATCAGGTTTTAAAGGGTTAATTAAACATTTATGTCTGAAATGTTTAACAGTTCTTAAAATGACATGCAGTCCCACTCTCTCATTGAAAACCCAGAGTGAATGAATGTTCAGTTATTTCCACAGATCACAGATAAGCTGCTGAATATAAGATGCAAGCTGGCTTGACTATTCACAGACTGGACTATAGTTAAAGTCAGAAATTACACTAAACATTCACGAATAATTTGTAATAATCGTGAAGGTTGTCTGTTATCACAGTCCCATGTGAATCTGCCATGTGTGTAATTTCTAAAGAAAAAAATCCACTTCAAATTACCCATCCTATTTCAGCAAACACAGAAGTCCTGTGATAATGTTAGCCCTGTGTGAATAAAGATCTCATAATTTTAGTGAGAAGGCAACATTTTTTGTCTCCCCTGCACATTTTTTCTGCCTAATTCCTGGTCAAACATCAATGAAGACAATGGTGACAATAAATTAAACGGTTAAATGTTTCATTTGGAAATTCAGGAGGCTCCTGATGTGATATAACAAGGATGTGGAAAAAGATGAATGGTTAAAAAGCACAGCAGGTACTTTAAGGAACATTTTCCATCCTTTAACGGTTATCTGTAAGAGCTGAACCTGCCCTTATGTCACACCTGAGGAACAGTGACACTAAATTTGGGTAAAAAACAAACTCACAGATGAGTAGATTAATGTCCAAATCACCAGAGGTCCACCACAGGTTATAGTAGTCCAGTGTAAATAGGTATTAATTTCAGATTTAAAGGGGAAAAGAGAAAGTATGTCCACCAACTGAATGGCTATAACAGTGTATACAGCTGATGTATCATTCACGCCTGAAGTGACGGATTACTAAATTTAACATCTTTAATTAGTGCTAACAGGTACTCGCACTGTTTATTCAGACGGCAGCAGCGAGGTTAATTATGATGGCAATATTTTAATTACAAACATGAAGAAACACCATCTGAAAGTATATATAATGATTTCATTTAGTGGATCATTGCTCTCGTGACGTCTGCAGAAAAGCAGCAAATGGTGAATGTCACGGACAAACATTTAGCAGAAGGGGAAAGTTATGGAGGGGATCATTAGTGATTTTTTCTGCACTGACAGCGCGGTCTTCTTGTGGTGGAAAATTTAGGTGGTGGACATTTAATGGAGCACTTGGCAAAATGTCATCTGCAAAAATGCATGTTATCCGCTACTGCTTTCAATGCAGAAGCCAATGTGTTTCCATTCAGTTTAAAGTGTTTCCAGTACATTAACAAAAACAGCAAAACCTCCCATCAGATTCACATCATAACAGTTCTGGAGTTGTTTCTACAGTTTCAAGACCACAGATAACTGTACGCTCCAGTTATTGAAGTAGACTGTGTAATGAGATTAGGTTTTATTCATATTTTTAGTCAGTTTCTGCTTTTTAGGTCTAGGTTGATGAGATCAGGCTGTTCTTGAAGAGTGTGAAGTGTATTTTTTCCATTCAACCTCCTATGTCATGACTATAAATAGCTATAAACTATAAAGTAACAGTTTGCATTTTTCCTCCACAGTGTAAGATTTCCTCATTTCTGTCTTATTCTTACTGATGTCAAAGTGAGAACGTTTCAGCTGGCAGAAGGTGCTGACAGTGTTTTATATTTTACTTACTGTCAGCCATTTCTGAACGCTTAACCACTGATAAAAAAAAAAAAAAAAAAAAAAAAAAAAGAACAGACTGTATGAAACAAAAAAAGCGGTGAGAAAGCTTGTTCTCTTACCTAAACTGTCGGGGCTATCTATGGAAAAGCACATGAGGATGACGTCTGTGTCCGGGTAAGAGAGAGGCCTCAGCCTGTCGTAGTCCTCCTGACCTGCTGTGTCCCACAGGGCCAACTCCACCTGAGGGACAAGGAAAAAAATCACAATAAAGCTTACAATAAAGCAGACCATGATCATTCAAGTCCTCAAAAAAGAATGAGGGAATGATGCCTTTCCTGTAAAAACATGAATCTGTAGTGGCTTTTCCATTGGACATATACGCAAAACTTTACCCATATTTACTAAATGTTGAAAAAACAGAAGTGCGTAATGTTGGTTTTTCCATTAAATCACAAATGCAATGATTTGTTTGTTTATTATCGTGAGATGACATGAGAAGTCATTCCATAAACATGGCGACGAACGTAAATATCACGTTAATTTACAGATATATTCAATATTATTATATATTACCCCTCTATCCCGTACTAAATTAAAACATGATTCAGTAAATATCACGTTAATTTACAGATATATTCAATATTATTATATATTACCCCTCTATCCCGTACTAAATTAAAACATGATTCAGTTTCCTGGTGTGTCCACACATACCGCACCATGTTTCTTTTAAAACTCTTTTTCTTCACTTGCTGTAACGTCCATTAACATCCGGTTTATTTTATCCATGTGACTCTAGTCACGGAAAAAGGTCTTTCCATTGCAGTTTTGCATGATATACTAATTGCGCTATGCCTCAAAAACTACCTCTTGCCAGCGTAAAATCTTCATTGAAAAACAAAAGTTTTGGCAAAATTGTTGTTTTTCCATTAGGCAAATTTCTATGCGCAAGTTATATTCACGCAATTTCAGGGTCAATGGAAAAGCGACTTGTGATGGCTGATCCCTCCTTAAAAGACCAGCCTGGTATGGTTGGTCAAGTCTGGATTCTGAGCAAGGGCCATAAATATTAAAAGAAACTGTTTCATTGGATGTGAATTAGTAACTGAATGCAGAATGAGATTTTTCCCAGTAAAGGTCAAACTCTAAAATACCAAAAAGAATACCTACGAATTAGCCTTTTGTCATAGTACTGTACTAGCATGTAGATGACCTGTGAACTCAATCTGTACAGTATAAAAAAACACTTAAACATCAACTTAAAAAGCCTCCTGATTCAGAGATCACCAACTTTTAGTGTGATGATAAATGATCTGATGCAGATGGGGATTTTTTTTTTAGGTCAAAATGGATGCATCAGCAGTATGAAAATGTAGACCAGGACAGACAGAGTCAGGCTGCACTGAGGAGACTGAAGTCAAGGTTATGTGAGTAATGTTTAACACATGACAATTTCAACAGGAAACAGGAAAATGAAATCATAACACCATTTTCTTTATAAATAAAGAGTGTCCTGGCCAAGTGAGTAGCATTAATACAAACAAAATAATACAACAAAAAAGTGCAACTGTCACACAACATAGTGTTCAGTTTGTAAGAAAAGATAAAAAGGACAAAACCAGTACAATTTCTGTACAAATTTAAAGACAAGAACAAGTCTTATTTTCTCTGTTCTTTAAAATGGACTTAAACCCCCTCATCGTCATCAACTTTGACAGTTTGAGGCCCTTCTGTATATTATTCCAAGAAGAAGAAGAAGCACAATTTAAAGCTTTGTTTTTTTTGTCTTTAACCAGTTTTTTTGCAGTTCTTGTGGTCAACATTTGTGGAATACTTCAGGAGTGGACGTCATATTGATTTTGGTTGATGCGCATGTATGTAGGTAAGACAGATAAATAGGAGGTCTGAGAACAGCTCCAGGCAATAAAAGAGGATTAAGGGGATATTACTAGAACTGAATGCTAAGAGGTGAAGCCACAGCTAAGAGTGCAAGACAAAGACTCCAACGTTAAACCATCACTGAAGGGAAATGAGAGAAAATGGGCTGAACAACTGAAACAAGAAGGCAAAGAGGATTTCAGACAATCCATCCCTGCTCCACTAGGCTGATGAAACAAAGTCCCCAGAGGTGGAGATGCTCCCACAGGCTCTACTCAGGCTGTTAATCAAACTGTTAGCGGTCCCACTGTGGCTGACCTGCTCCAGATAAAACAAATGCCCTGCAAAAAAACATTTGCTCGAGCTCAGCCGGAGCTGGAACGCATGAAGCCAAAGGAATGTCTTATGCACGGCAGCCTAGAAGTGTCATTCCTTAACACATCATGTGGCTTTTGTTCCACTGTGCTCTCGTAGCTCTAGTGTTGTCTTATCCCGAGTCCCGCTGATTTTATTCTACTCTACCCTTACCGACATTATGATCACAGCTGGAAAACTACGCCTGCTGCAGCCCAGAAACAGCGTAAAAACAGTCTTAATTACCCTCTTGAGGGCATCTAGAGTATGTTAACAGTTCATCGGGACTTTCTGACATCATGACCTGCCAACTCATACTTACTTTGGCAGGGCAGACTAGACACTGTTCCTTCTGACTTGGACTCTACAACAGGATTATTTTCCAAAGTACAGGCGGTAGAGGTGTGGGTGGTGTTATCTCCTCTGAGTGGGGTAACCAGCCTCAGTGTGACACATTTAAAGTCCTCTTCTTGTAGTCTGCTGCTTTTAATTCCTTTTACCAGTAGATGTCCCTCAGGAGTCAGCTACTGCAACACATCTTTTAGACTCTGGACGATGCTCATGGTACAGCAGTGATATCATACTAAAAGTACAAGGGAGTACACAGCATTATTTAGACACACATTTATCCATTATATAAGAAAACAATAAGTCACTTTCTCTTAAAACTGCTGCTCTTTGTAATTTGCTGCTTTATGTTGTTTCTGATTGTAAATTGAATTAGAGCACCAATTGCAGGCCCTGGTTATACTTGGTTTGAAAAACTAAATGCCATGATTCAGATGGGACTGCCTGAGATCATATTTTGAGAAGGGTTCAGATATAGCCTCACAGACTACACGACAACCCCACTTCAGTACACAGACACAACCCCCCCCCCCCCGATCTCCCCTCTTAATCCTGACCATGTGTAAACCTAAGCATTGAGGATTTATTGGGTAGTACGTGTCCTAAAGCTACTGTGAGGCTGCAGCAAGACCTCCTTGAGGATTTCATTACCGTCAAAATCACTTCTACTAGGAGGTCAAAAGGTCCTGCACACACTTATTGGTACCAGATTTGTCTCAAGAACTAATATACTTGTAATCCAACTGCTGGGGTCGTACATCTGTACTTTTTGAGTGTTGACACAGTCACTAAATCCTCCACCACCACCCTGCACTGATGATGGATCAATTAAAGTTTAAGGTACAAAAAGATATGAGTTAGATGCATCTCTGTTCGTCTATTTACATCTGTCCTCTAGTGATTAGACTGCATCAGATTAGGACTGATCCAGGGCCAAAAGATCATATGATCTTTCGAGAGCACATCACAATCTGTGATCTGAATCACATTCTTCTCACTTCTCACAACTATAAGGAGAGTAACAACCAAATATAACAGATTTTCCTCCAGTTTTCCTTGCTTCGGTTTAGGGTATGTGTGATGGCTCTGTTTTTAAATCAGACTACCGTACTTTCCGGACTATTGGCCACACCTGACTATAAGCCACACCCACCCCATCTCCACCGTCTCACCACTGATTCATTGATGCTAAGCTTACGTGCAGCAGCTCTATTTCCCTCTTCGACAGCCGGATCAATCATTAGCCCAGAATACATAAATTAGCCAGATCATTTTTGAGCCGCGAGTTCAGTGTGTGGAAAAAAGTAGCATCTTATAGACCGGAAATTACGGTAGAAACTTGGTGTTTAGCATAATTTTGGCATGTTTACAATATTTACAGTATCTAGATGACATAAACTCTCCACAATCCACATTTTCTTATACATACGGCAACAGTGTTTGTATTGATTACCAAGACTGTGACAGCCTAATTTATCCCTGCAAAGTTTTACAGTGAATCCACCAAATTTGTACACCAACTATGACAGATGCTTGAGAGTTATGTCAGGGTTCAGAAACCAGACCTGCAGCTACAGGCCGACTCTGGTCATTCAGTAATTCTTTGTCAAACTCTACAAGTTAACGTGGACTAAAATCAGTCTTTAGTGCAGACAGATGTTAAAGTGTCACTGTAAAGGGACTGAAATTAACTTAGCAGCCTAGTGACATGACCACTACAAGCCTATAGGGTAATTATACTGTTAAATAGATCTATTAAAACAAATGTTAGCCCTGTGGGAAATGTTTGATCTGTATAATCCCTCTGAAAAGTAGATCATGTAATAAATTGAGCTCGATCTAAGATCCTCCAGCCCTGCCTCAGATGCATGTTAACATCAAGAGTACACAGGTTCTTAGTTTTTTACTTTGCTGCCAATGGATTATTAACAGGTACTGACTTAGAGGTTCTCAAATGTGTTTCTGGCGTTAAAATAAACCAAATTAATTGAGTAGATGCTAAAAACTTATCAATAATTAGTTTCCTGCCATAAACTAACTGGAGGGGTAGAGTGATGGTCAGACAGAGTAAGTTATCTGATGAGACCACCTTAAGAGTTTGGCATCAGGGTATCAGACACTTTAATCTAATGCTTCTAAGACCTTTTCAGTGTCATTTTTAACTAATTTTTGTATGACCAATCATTTTCTATCCAGGCACTGCAGGAAAAGTAGGTAAATAGAATACTAACTAGCAAATATGTTCCTGTGCAGAGGAAGGTTTTACATAGGAAAATAATTATTATTAGTGCAACTAAGTTTTAATCTGCATTTTGTGAACAGGTTAAGTACAAGTATGAAGAAAAAATACAATTAAAATGAATAAATGAAACTAGATAAATGCCTGTGTCTAATCTAAGACTCTAAAATGTCTAATGTAACTGAATTTAAGATATTTTTAGGGCCTGTAGACACTCTAAAAACACTAAATCTTCTAAAAATGGCACTGCATTGTTGTCAGCTTTACATCGCTTAGTCAAATCCTGTTTCTTTTTGTCCTCTTACGCGTATCATTATTCTTGAAGGGCCACTGTGGAATAAAAAGAGTTTAAAGCTGGCTGATCCCACATTTTGCAGGCCAGGAAACAGGAAGAGGAAATAGGACATTAGTCATGATGTACAATGAGGAGGATTCCAACTCTGCACAGGAAGGTGCTGCTGACCCATTTCCTGTTGTTGCCTGCTTTATAACAATGTAAAAAGACCCCTTTGCTTACAATACGTACTTATTCCCATCTGTCCAAATGGCACGTGGTTCTCAAGTATCGAGGCCAACAGGGTCACATGTTCAGCAACACAGCAAGTGTGCCACATCAATACGCATCCTGTGAGGAGTGTTTCACTTTATTCAACCATCAAGCAGAACAAAACGTACCTGTTTGCCATCGACTTCAATGTCAGCGATGTAGTTCTCAAACACTGTGGGGACATAGACCTCTGGGAACTGGTCCTTGCTGAAGACGATGAGCAGACAGGTCTTCCCACATGCACCATCCCCAACTATCACCAACTTCTTCCTGATGGCTGCCATCTGCAGACAGAACACACTTTTCTTTAGACTTAATGCAAGTCTTTTCCTGTTGAGAGCTAAGACTTTTTACATGAGACGAGTGGTAGAACAGAAACAGAGTGGGAACGAGGGAAAAAGAGATGATCGAAGTGCGTTTTAGAGCCGCACCCTCTTCCCTTTCCTGGGCTGTGTCTTGTGTGTGAGGTGAAAAACAGGCTGAGGCTTCAGCTCTGGAAGAGCAGTAGGAGGGAAGGGAACAGGAGGAGCTGCCACAGTTTTACACAGGACCAGGAAGCAGTTGTTCTACATGCACAGACTTTGTCACAACCACATGAAACAATCTCTTCATGTGCCACGTCTACATCCCTGTAGGTGATTTACAGATCCACTAGTTTTTACCTGACACTTTCGGATGCACACTGTTCTCTCTTATCATCCTTAGTTGGACTGCTCAAATGTGTGTATGGATGTCAAACATGGCCAGAGAGAGATATGGATACATACTTAAACATACACAGATCAATAGCATCTCCCACAAACTGACAATAATGGACAGAAGGCAGTTGATGATGAGACAACAGACTGGCTGCCTGCCAGCTGCATCAGCTTCCACAGATTGCAGCACAATCCCAACTCATCTCCTATTGCCTTACGTAGAATTTTGAGTGCCCTCCATTGGTTAGTGGCCCTTCACACCAGAGCTAGAGGGGGGTATGGGTTAAAATCTTTACCCAAAGAAAGATTACAATATAACTGAACTACAGTTTTATTGCTGGGTTTTGTGCCATTACAAACCTTTTAGAGAATGACAGCAACAGTGCTTGAGGAATAGAAAGTAATGACAAAAAGTACAGAGGTGGTAGAAACTTTCAAGAACTTTGTGTTTCCTTATTCGAAGACTTAGTGTCATAAAATAAAAACACCAGCGTAACCAGGAAGCAGCAGATGCAATGCACAGAAGTTAACTGAATCTCACTCTGCTCTGGACTGCCAACTGATATAACCTGCTCTCCCTAAAAACCTGGGCGCAGTCACTTTTCTTGAACATGACAGCATAGAATAAATTATATAAACATTTACATTACAACTAAGGATGTAATGATTACCGGTATAACGATAAACCACGGTAAAATTCCCGATGGTTAGTATTACCATTTAAATTCTAATTGTCATGGTAATCGTGTTTGATTACCGCACTTTGAAAACTCATGGTACTGCTCACTTCCTGGAGAAGCAGCAGCATTCCAGGCGCGCATGCCAGTTTGCAATGCTTGGCCTCTGAAAACATGGCTGTCTATCCATCTATGAAAAAGAAACTCAAACTCAAACTTGATATGGAAAATGGTCAAACAATGTCCATAAGGTGCCATCTTTAATGCACATTTGTATGTTTGATGTTTACATGTTAATATTTGAATGTTTCTGCCAACAGAAAGCACATTGTGCCTATTATTTTCTTTTATTTTTTTTGTTATTTTTTTTCAAAATACAACTTGGTTAAATTATTTCAGTGTGTGTATAAGTACTTTTTGAACATTTTGAGCACAATTTCAACAATACTGCGATAATGATAACTGTGATAATTTTGGTCACAATAACCGTGATATGAAATTTTCATATCGTTACATCCCTAATTACAACCAAATACTACAACGGAAAGCCAATCAATGAAGAAACTACCCAAAACCCTCAGAAGATCAACTACATTGTTTACATAAGTCAGACTCTATGAAAATATGTGAATCTCAGAAGGGCTTAGACTGCACTGAAATATTAATGTGGAATAAGAAACAAACAAATATATATTAGATATTTTCTATTCAGTTTAATACGGTTATTATTGCTAATAAAACTGTTGTCCACCTGTTTTCACAGGATCACATGAGTAAAAATCCATTGCTGCTCCTCACAAGTAAAAAACTAAAATAAGAGCGGAAGTTTCTTTTTTTTTTTTTTTTTTTTCCTTTTTTTGTTCTATGTGATGATGAAATCTGCAAATCAGTTGCTTTCTCTGAAATGGTCTGTGGATGGGCTGTAAAGAACTTTATGATAAATGCTTCATGGAAACTAAAATTGATTAAATTCTTAGAGACAGTACTCAGAGTGACCCAAACAATGACTCGTCATATGGCAAAACCCTGGGTGATGCATTACACTTTCTACCACTGTGTTACAACAGTCGAGGGACTCTTTGCAGAAACAAGAGGACGACCCTGCTGATATAACCATCAAAAATGCATCTCAACATGTTCCTCCTTTAGCTTCTCTTGGCTTTTACTGGCCTCAAAGCTTCTCTTACTGTAACATCGGTCCCTTTCACAAGAATAAAAGACAACTGTTCAGTTTGCTTTTCTCTCCCACACATTAAATCAGGCCAGGGTGTTGTCAGTTTGTCTCTGGAGAGAGCCACCTGTTCTGTGTGATAGCAGGCTGCTGCTACTCCATACATCATACTGTCACTGCCGGAGGGAAGACACACACTCACGTGACTGGTAGCTACAGTGCAGCCCCAGAAAGCTTCAGAAAAATGGGGCTAGTCTTTCAGATCGTGTACTGTGATAAAATAATGCAGCTTATTGATGACGATAACTCTCACAGCATGCTGCCTACTGTGACAGCAGCTGCACATGGCGCTGAGTGAGGATAATGGCCCCTTTCCTTTGCATTCATGTGTGCGAGCACTGTGCAAGTTCAAGGACAGGAACAGGGATTCATCAAAAAGAGCCACACAAAATGGAGCTGAAAAAATGTGTTCACATGCTAGCAGAAATTTTAACTATGACCATTCTTCAGATCATTTTTGTTCTATTTTTCTTTTTAAACTGTGACGGCTTTTCAAGTAGTGCCTGTAAATATGACAACTGATATATTTTTTAAATTCATTTTGGTATTGATTTCAAGGGCCATCCTACCAATACCCCAACTCTTAACTAAAAGTGTTGGTTGTTTATATACCAAAAACAATTCACTGAGGGTGGCTTCCTAGGTGTAACAGGTTGAGGCTTTTCTATCATATTCCACAATACACTGAGCATCTTGGATTTAGAATTTCTGGTTGAGTAAAATGAGATTTTTCATTCCTAATTGAGTCATTAACACATTCACTTTGCCTGGTTGTGGTTATAAAGTGCATAATTTTACCAAAGATGCAATCATTCGTCAAAAAAAAAAAAAAAAAAAAAAATTCAGCATAAGCCACCTTGCTTTCCGAAGAGTTATGATTAACTCATCAATATCTGCATCTCTTCATGTGCAGTAAACAATCCTGTGGGTGATTCACAATAAAATCAAACAGAGTAAGTCCTCTCTTCTAATCACTAGTAGCTCAGGTTGGCAGCTTGGTTCAGACACTGAACTTGTGGGAGCAGCAGGTCTGTCTTTTTTCTCTTTCCTTGCTCTGCTGCTTACTTCATTTCCTTTCATTCTTTAAATAACTTCCTGCTAGGACATAAACGGCAGGGAGGAACATGAATCCTCCTCCTGGGTTGTCTTCTCCCCTCAGGTCACTTCAAATGATCTTTATTAACACAAGGAGGAGTTCAACCAGTCCAGCCTCTTCTCTCTCAGCACTGCATACATCTTTGGGTTCACTGTTGGATCTCCATGTTTGTTCTAACAAGTGCCTGCTAGAGGACAGTTAGGAGACTGTAGAGAAGTAGACACCTCCCCCATAGCAAGGTGTAGGTAATGATTTTACAAAGACGAGGCTCTACTTGCTTTTGCGTTTAAGGGCGTTTTCACACTGGGTATCTGAGTACGTTGGACCCTAAAGTCCACTTAATTTTATCAATGTGAATGCAAACGTTCCATGTGTGAGTTCCATACCCGTGTCCAGCTGAGAAGGTAGTCCTGGGTACGGACTCTGTGGATTCCAGTATGGAACATTACCATGTGAAAGGATTAAATAAGTTTTATGCTTCCCACTCCTTTTCGAGTATAAATGAATAATTTTTTTTGTTTTTGGGAATTGTGAATTTGTTTGTATTCTATAAATGCTCGAAATAAACAAACGAATGAAATGGAAAAAAAAAAAAAGCGTTCTGCACCAGAGACTGGAAGTGACCTATCACCACTCCAACAACGGAAGTGACCTCATCATCACAAGACCATAGAGGGCCCTCCTGTTGTCTCCTGAAAAAGCCTCGGATCCATTCAGCACAGGCTCGCCTTATCGACTGAACCACTCAATGATATATCAGGAACAATGAAGGTTGCTCTTCTTCTCTTTGCCTCAAACAGGCTAACAGAACAGTCACTCCGTTGATGACATAAGGGTTTGTCACTTCTGCGTTTGTTGGATAGCTATAGAATTCCTTCTACACTGCCACCTACTGTTTCAGCCCTGTAATACCCACTCATTCTTGGGCACGGGCCGTGGTACGTGCTTGCGAACACAACATCTGCTGGAAAGGTATGATTGTATCCAGGTACAGCAGGAATCTAGAAACCTGGTCTGAAAATGCCATAAGTCAGTGGTTTCCAACCTTTTTTGGCTTGTGACCCCATTTTAACCTCACAAATTTCTGTCGACCCCAGACATTCAAAACGGAGACATTTTATTGCTAAAATTAATTTGTTTTTGATCATGTAATAGTTTGTTATACTATGTTGCAAATAAACATTAATTTTAGGCAACATTTAGACTATATAATGTATATGATGCACCTTTTTAATTTTTTTATAAGGAAAAGTGTGTGGTGTTTTAATTATAATGACATATATATTAATCATTACAACATATTTTTTATTAGTAATTTTTTTTTTATATGTCAGCCCTGCGATGAACTGGTGAAATGTCCAGGGTGTACCCCGCCTTCACCCATAAGTAGCTGGGATAGGCTCCAAGCAACCCCCGTGACCCTAGTGAGGATAAAGCGGGTTCAGATAATGAATTAATTTTTTTTTTTTTTTTTTTTTTAAATCAATTACTAGAAATTTCAGGCGACCCCATTTGAATTCCAGGCGACCCCATGTGGGGTCCCGACCCCAAGGTTGAAAAACACTGCCCTAAGTCCTGTTGGATGCAAGACGTTATAAACTATCTAAAGCCATCATGCTTTAAGTGATATTTTATTGCTCAAAATGACAACTGTTTCTCTCATCAGAATATAGCAGATAAGACATAATCTCCCCAGAAGCTTCATTACGATCCACTTTTGTGCTGTGACAGTTTCATATATTCAACAATCAATAATTAAGAGTGACCTGGATTTTAGCAGCAAGTGGGTCTCTACATCATGAAGAAAAGATGAAAAAAACTGTTCAACTGCACTATATCAGTGATTAAATTAAGATGAGTCAACAAGCTGTGGACACATGGGACAAAAAGACTATTTGTGGCATGATTAAATATCAATCTGTGATAACTTAATCATTTAATTGTTCTACTAAAGATTTGTTCGTGTCTCCTTCCAACATATATTTATTCTCAGTTTCAGGGTCTAACCACTGGCACATTGGTCTGCTGAGCATTATCGAATAATCAAGAAAATTGTCTATATCAATTTGCGATAAAAATCATTAGTTGCAGCTTTATATTGCACACACTGATCTTAATGTGATATGCTGTACAACTGGGCTGTAAGAGATTGCATGTTCGCACGTGTTCGAAGATAAATACTCGTGCCTTGCGTAATGTTTGTTCCCGAGTAGGGTACTAAAGGACAAAGTTCTCAGTCTGCAGCACAATCATCTTTCTCACTCATTTCTCCCAGGCTGGTTTGGAGTCACACCTGCAGCAGTTAACACTATAGTCAGACTTCGACTTGTTCATTCCCACAGATAAAGACTGTACAATACCACACTGCAAGCTCAAAGTACTTAAGATATCAACCTTGGATTCATGGAGTACAGCAGATCAAAATCAACAATTGATATAACAACCATAATTAAAGATGTCCAAACATTTTCTGACACCTTTATATTTGGCTTTATAGAACCTGTGTGTGCCCCAGACTTTTCTTGTTCATTCTGAGACAAGAGACACAAAACTCCACCCCCTCTGTTCTGTTTAAAATTGCCAAATCACAGTGGTATAAACAGCAGAGTGGTTGAGAAAAAAACATTAAGAGCTGCTTTAGTTTACAAAAGTTTATTTTGGAAGTAAAATGTACCTTTGAACCGCTAGAAGACTGCAGATAACCACATGTGGACTTATTTTGTTTCAGGTGTAGGATAAAAAAGCCCTTCATCTTTCATCCTAGGGCTGCTTGGTTTGGTGAAAAAGTCATATTACGAATATTGTTGTGGAGCCCATTTGCTTACAGGTATTGAAATGTGTAGGTTTTCCAGAAAGACACTAGTACCCAATACAACTTCTTCGAGAAAAAAAAAAAAAAAAAAATCATACACATACCTTTAAATTATAGTGCTGCTGTACTTTATCACGTACTGTCTGCACTTTATCCTGTTTGCTGCTGTACTTTATTTATTCTGCCTTGCTGCTTTTGACTAAGTGACTGTTTGCACGGAATTACACCTGTTTAAAAGACCAAGATTGCTGCTAATGCCCCTGTCTATTTTATGTTTGTGTGATACTTTTTATTGCTTTTATTGTGTTTTTACTCTGCTTTATTGTTTGTTTATTGTGAATGCTTGTGTAACTGCTGAGTAACAAATCGTGCCTCAAGGGACAAATAATAAAGTTGAAGTTTTGCACGTATTACTAATTGTGCAGCTCTACTTCCTACCTTCCGCTAACAAGTATGCATACAATATGACTAGATAAGAGACATGTAAGGACAGGACACTTCACAAAATATTTGAGCTCTTGTGTTGCACAAATACAGGAATATCAGTCTGAACGTCTACTCAGTGACAAAAAACTGCCTTGAGTTCATTTACATTTATGTCCTCAAGAAACCAAAGCCTGTACTTGATTTCTAAAGAACCTGCACAGACACCTGAAGGTCTAGCCTGGCCAGCCATCTGGTTTTCTCAGTGTATTCAATACTGAGAAAACAGTCTGGAATTGGGCCAGTCGCTGTGAAATATGACCGATCTATTTTATACGGGACCAGTCACAAGTCTGGGGGGCAGGTGTCATACTCACTGACTTCTTTGTGTTGCGAGTCAAAGTCAGTTCCGAGTGCGCAAATCTCTTTACAACTGTTGTTGGTTGTTTGATTCAAAAATAAGGATTGAATTACAGATTACACCATGTATTCTTAAATTTCTCTGACAAAAGTCTGTTTTATCTGTGATTGGTTCACTCAGCACCTGTTAGTCCCGCCTTCATATTTGGATTCAAGCCCCGTAATTCCAGATAGATTTCTCACTGAGAAAGACGGATGGCTGGCCAGGTTACTGAAGGTCTACCTTGAATCGGATATTCATCTAATGGAGTTTGATCAGAAACATCCAGCAAAAATAGCACAAATCAAGCCAAGTAAATAACAGTAATAGCAGCAACTAGTGTGTATTTTATCATATGAAGAAAGTTGTATAATTTCGCAAGTAACCAATTTAAATAGGATGTAATATTTCTTTGCTCTAAAGGGTCAGCTGTTTTGGTTGGAAGATACTCATATTTACATTAACAATAACACTGCACTTATTCCAACAACATTCACAATTTGTTATTTAAGGTATGTTATGTGAGCACCATATTGCATGTGGATTGAAATACGGCCTTATCCCAAATGCTGCATTTTCAGGTTAAAATGAGGGTTATTCTGATGTTACTCTGGTTTAGGGAGTATTTGGACACGGATTCAATACATTTCCAAAACACTTCTGAGTTTTGGAAATGTATTTTGGAACACTACTGCCTCATGCCTGTTTATCGTCAGCTCTGTGTGTTTTACAAGGAGAAACACCTACATACTCAAACACATTATGAAAGACTTGAATATCAACAGGTTTCTGGATATTGACCTTTTCAAGAAGCAATAAAACAGAACAGGGAGGCTGCAGTCGCACAGGGTATGTCAAAACTTTTAAATCCAAGTACACAATATTCATTTTCATTGGCCATGTACACAGCTTGAGGGAAACATTGTCTTTTTATGGAATAAGGGATACAAACATAGTCACTGACCACAGTAAATGAAGAGTAGAAGTAAATTCACAACAAAGTCAAGACTCTGCTCAAGCTGCTGTTGCCTTAGTGTTTACCTTTCTTCAGTGACACAAACAGCTCTGACGGGAAGTCCCAAATTAACTCTGAGCCATTTGCACAGCTACAGTACGGTTGCAGGTAATGTATGAGTAAAATGCCTAAGCTGGTAAAGACGACAATCCATTCAGTGTAGCAGGTATCGGCACAGTGATTGGTCAAAGCAGCAAAACGCATTCCAGATGATGATTAATATCGGGTCACTGACTGCTCAAACACAACGCACTGTGACTGTGTAAAAATGTGGGAGGACATAAGCTATGAGGAATGTCTCACCCACTTCCAAACACCCCTCACCCTCTTCTTCTGAAACTTCCCGGCCAGTTTCTATTGCTTTCTTTCCTGACTGAAATATTGAGGACACTAGACATAGAACCCACTCAACAAAAAGCCCACGCAACCATAAAAAAAAAAAAAAAAAAAAAAAACAGCTGCAAGTAAATATTCATGTTACACTTTTAGCCAACCTACTTACAAGCTCCCAAAAGTTTTCACTGTTCTATTGAGGTAGACATCAAAGACATTCAGGACCATTTAACTAACAAACAAACACTAATATAGAAGAAAATTACAAAAATGATCAATCACAATCCAACTTTGTGTGTCGTTAAAACTATAATGTGACTCTAATGTAAGCCCACACTACATATTTTTGTAGACTTATACTTTATATCTATACTTTATTTAGCTGCAGCCTTTACCTATTTTTAAATATATATTTAAATAATGATAATTTCTTTATACAGCACTATTAACTTAAAGTTTAATGTACTTAAGTCTGTACTCCGATTATAGAGCTATTATTAAACAATTACGCTAGAACTAACATTGCTTTTGTCAGTACATCTACTGAAATTCAGTTTAGTCACATAAAAAACAAAAAATTATATGAAAGTATTTCCCAAAGCTCCAGATGACATCCTCATGTCTGGCTTTGGTCCACAACCCCAAATTCAGTTTACTTAGAGGATGAAAACCGACAACCAGAAATTTGACTTAAAAAGAAAACAAAAATTAACAGCAGTTATGAAAATCCTTGTCACTTTAACCTCCTGAGACCCAGGACAGTACAAGTTTTGGCTTTTTTTAATTAAATAATTGCCTATATTGGAAACATCATAATACAACAATTTTTTCAGTTGCATTTTTAAAAGTTTATATGGAATATCTTTTGCTGTGTTTTTTGTTTGGTTGGGGGTTTTTTTGTATAAAGCTGTGAAAGTCTTGTCCACAAATGTGGGTCTTAGGAGGTTAATTGGCCACAAGTATGTTAATTGTTGCATTCTGTATATGTCAGGTAGGGATGCACCAATAGCCTACATCAAATCCTGGGTTCAGTTCAAGCCTTGTGTTTGTGTATATGGCTTTTTGTGGAGGTGAATGTCAAAATAACTATTTCATATTCTATTCTATATTTTATTTGTCTATAGCTTTAAGACAATACAATAGGTGTGATTTACTAACTGGTAAGAAGCTGGCTGTAATTAAGTTTGAGTAGAAAACTAATTTAATCTAGTGCTAACTGTGATGTGAAAAATCAGTTTAATTCCATTATTTATGCAATGGATACTCAACAGGCTGACCCTGCAACAGGTTGAGGACTTGGGAGTTACTGACATTGAACCATGGCTCAACAGCGTGGACGTTTGTATCATGGATCCTCTCTCAGTTTCAGAACAGTTACAGCGCTAACACCAGAACAGACACAGATTTAAAGTAAAGACAAAGTCACCTACTGGAAAAACACCACTCAGAATTTTTCAACCTACAGGCTGTAGTCGACTTTAAGACAGGCTTGACGAGAAGTTAAAGTCGAGCTACAATTTTCAAGGTTAAATCCAACTTGAAACGAGAACTGCCTGCTCAGGATCCAGGCCAGGGAAGCAGCTAAAGTCAGAGAACCTAGCAGGAGCCCAAAATAGGACAGAGCCATTGAGACTCCCCCAGCCCAATTTATCACAGTGCACAGCTTAGCACAGAGCAGAGGACGAAAGAGAGAAATATCACAGAGAAATTATCCCTTCATCCGCCCCTGAGCCTTCGCTGTGGTTCAAACACACAGTGCAGTCCGCCAGATGGAGGGAAGGAAGGATGCGGCGCGGTGGTCGTAGGGAGAGCAAAACTAGAACATCAGAGAGCAACAGATATGCAGAAACTTAAAACATACCAGAGTGTAGCGAGTAAAACTTTGATTCATATTACATGAGTATGAAATAAATAAACAGATGAATTAGTCATGGAGTAACTTGAGAAGGGAGCTAATCAGGATTTGGTTTGACAAGATGAATGTATCGCTGCTCTCCAAGACTGCTGTATTAAAAAAGTGAGCGCACGCATACAACTTAAAAAAAAACAAAACTACAGAGCTGACTTAATTGTACCATTTGTTTCCTCACTATCCTCACATTTTTTCATTACGTCCTCCTTTGCCTCCCTCTGCCCTAACCCTCCTCTTTTCAGACTCTTTCTCCCTCTTGTTTCTCATCTCATCCTTTTCTTTGCTCACTCTCTGTCTGCTTGTGTTGCAGTGTGATGTCACCATCAGGGAGTTAATGTTCCGTATCCTTAGGGTGCTGCATTCCTGCTCTCCCACTGACATACACAGCACAAATGAAAGCAAAAGCTGACACGCACATGCACACGCCCTGGATGGAATCACCGCCGCCACCAGTATGTTTTTTAGGGCACTGCTGCTCATGTAACTCAGAAAAAATGTTAAGCTCCGCAATTTGTCCTTTTAAGGACTTCCTGGAGCTGCAAGCGCCGAGATCCAAACAGGAAACTGTCCCAAAGATTTTTTTTTCCCAGAGGATTTTCTTGTCTGCATGCTGCCTGTGCGTGATAGAGCGCACAGCTTTAGGACTCAATTTTCCATGTAGACATGTTTGTCAGTAGCCAGGCTAAACTCAGCTCTTCAGTATGTTCAACAAGTAAAGAGGACTGCAGTCATATTAGTTTTCAGTAGAACCTCCCTAGACCACACTGCTGATGGAAAGTTGCCAGTGCTAATCTGAGTCTGGATACATTGTCTTTAAACACCTATAGCTTATCGGTGCACAAAAACACAGCTCTGCAGAGAATAGGACTGCAAGCAGGGCTGTGAGATATGAACATCTATTGAAAACAAGGATGGGGATGAAACAAGTGTACTTCTTGGTGTGAATTGGCTTTCTATGATATATATAAAATAAAAAAAGATATGCACAGCATCAGTGGTCAGATAGCACCTGAAATCCTGATCTGCAACACGCATTTGCAAGCCAAGAGAGAGCAGCAATACATCAGTGTACTGTCTAGTCTGCTTGACCCACAAAGAAAAACAAGAAGAAGGCCAGCCTGTTGTATTATTTCAGAGGCACAGTGGCTGACCGCCTTCTTCTACCCCAGATCTGTGAAATGTTTTGCTATTAGGCAAATGTCTGTGATGGTCTGACAATAAAGAAGGATTTAAAACCACAATCACGAATCTGGTTTCTTCAGCTCTAACTTAACTCAGTGTTTAGGTTTAAAAAATACGACTTGACATTTGTATTGATAATTATCAATATTAAATGAGGTGGGAAGTCTGCATGAAGGTGACACAAATAAAAATGAAGGAGAATGAACATAGCATAGAATGGGGTAAGTCAGGACTGTCAAACTTCTAGTCTCTGTAATTTGTCTCATTATATTGAGTGTCTTTAAAAGAGTGATATTTTGCTTTTTTTTTTTTAAAATGGAATTATGTATTTTCAAACATTTCCCCGTGCTCTACATAGACTGTAAATGGTATTCTTGGGTCTGAATTCTTCATTAATTCAACTCCACAGGTCCATCTTCAACCCTATTTCTGAGTAATGACACCAGAAAGGTGGTTTTGAGCGCTGGACCTTTAAATGCACATGAACCACTTCACGCCCCACCCCCTCCTTGTTGTTGACTGTGCTGCTCTGTCCCATTCAACCAACAACTGAACATTTTAGGTAATCGGCTTGAAGTTTGGACATATTTTCAGTATGGACCTCAACTGCTGCTGCCAAACAATTATGTCGTACTCTGAGAAATGTTCGTCAGAAGTCTTGACCTTATTCGTGCAAATGTCGTGACATAACTAGTTATAGATGGTACAAATTAAACAGGATTTAAAACGAGTTTTAGAAATATAAAATTAATATAAAGATAGCTTTGCAGCACTTGGAGGGTTCAAATTTAAACTTTTTGAACAATTAGGAAATCTAAATACACAAATAAATGTACCAAAGACTAATAAAAGTGGGTTTAGCAAAATATGACCACTTTAATGCTTGAATGGATTAAGCACAGGTTGAAGCCAAAGACAAAATCCACACCATGTGGGACAGAAAAGTGAATCTCGAATGGACATAGTTTTGGGATAAAATGTCAGATATTAAGAACAACAGCACACTAGTTAAGACAAGTTATGCCACAGGAGAGGCAATGGACAACTGTTTGATATTTTACTACAAGGTTATATGACAATTTTATTGAAAGCCATAGTTAAATATGAGTACGGACTTTCTGTAAAGAGTGTAAATAAAAATGTGGTAAGACATAAGCCTTTCCATGGATAAACTATTTAATAAATTTACACTAAATATGCTGCATCATCATGTGTATCATTGTCTGAGTATAAAGTGACCTAAACTTGGATGTGACATTTTGGCCACCTCGCCCATCCATAAAAGTGGAAAAACTACAAGGGCAATCCTCATCTACCCAAGGACTTGCTCCTAAATTTATGTCCGCCATCTCTGAAATTCAGCCCTGCACGTACGAAGAACAAAAAGTAAAACACTAAATAGTAGGTCAATGGTAAAGAGGCTGCCAAGGGAAACAAAATGAGACAACACTGGAGCAAAATGGCCTCTGGCTGTCCAGAGCATTGGTGGAGCTTTGGGTTTTTAACAGTGTTCTATAAAGGCTGTCAAAAAGACCTTAAGAGCTATTCAGCTGTCAACAAAGATGACCTCAATACTGGAAGAAGAGAATATGGAGCACAATGTTAATGTCACTTTCTTAAAAAAACAAAACAAAAAAAAAACATTCTGCAATTTGAACATCTCAGGTGTTTGTTGTTTACATGCAATGATTAGTAGAGTGACAAAAAGAAATGGTTCTGTATCTATTGGAATAATTGATTAATCCAGTGACTTCTTTCAAGCAAAAATACCAAACCACTAACACTGTCAGCCTTTAAATGTCAGCATTTGCCCTTTGGCCTCATATGAGTCAATTAAGCCTCTTTGGATTTTGCTGAAGCCAGCATTCTGAGGATGTCACTTCAATAAAACAAGAGGAACTGTCACCATTTTTTTTTTTTTTTTTTTTTTTACACGTAGAGAAAACAAGAATTCGAAAAAAAAAAAAAAAAAAAAACATTTGTAAGTGAATTGGTAGTTGCAGCTCTAAAAAAGAAAAATTGAACAGTGTGCTATGTAACATTAGCATGTTTGAGCTTGAGTCTGTGTTTTGGAACTGGCTGTTTGTTGACATTCATGGACTCGGTGTCTGACAGAAACTAGTGTTGCAGCTGTAGAGGAGCAGAAGAGGCATCCAGGCATTCACAAACAAGCCAAAGGAATTTACTGAAAATCTGATCTGGGTTCTCTACATAGACATCGGTGCACAGGCTGTTCTCATGGATAAAAGTGAACAAGATGGCGGGAAAAGGGCTCATTTTTAAAGGTATGTTATGATCTGAATGATTCATACATTGATTTTCTCAACAGCTTAATCCTCGAGAGGGTTGCAGGGAGTACCTGAGCCTATCCTGGACACCAAAGGTATGAAGGTGGGGTACACCAAAACATGACATACAAAGTAGAGGAGATGAGCAGCCATTCAATCAGGCAATTTATACTGACCAATAACCCTATTAGTGGATGTCTTTGGGCTGTGGGAGGTTCACAAATTGTTAATAAAAAAATCTCAATGAATACACGGAAGTTTCTTCCCATATGTTACATGCTGCACTTTTACATAAATTGAGATTATCTTTCATAGCCTAAAGATTACCAAATTGCTTATTTTGTCCAAACGGTAACTTCAAATTTGGGCCAAGTGATCTCAAAATCATATTTATTTGACAAGAACAATGCTCTTTAACCATCAGAAAACTAAAGAGGTAACCAAGAGATTGGGCTGGGCGATATGGAAAAAAAAAATCATATCACAATTTTTTTTCATCAATATGTATCACGATATAAATCAAATCACTATTTCTGTCAAGCTTAAAAATTCTGTTAGATGTGAAGACATCAGAAGGTTATCTTTGATTTAAAAATGATTTATTTTCTGTTAGAGGTTGAACATGACAGATGTGCTGAAGAACATTACACACCTATTTCAGATAAATAAAACAGGTACATATATTTAAAACTAAATTAAAAGTCTGACCAGCAGGCAAAAGCTTTCAAGTTTTAAAAGAGAACACAAAGAAAACAGACTCCAAAAAAATAAAATCTTCATTCCAAAAAGGTTCATGTGGAAAGGTGAGTGTTTATGTTCTTCACATAGGCTACATGTATTTGTTTGGTACACCTCCATATCGAAGGCCCAAACTGAAACGGTTCAGCACAAACAAGTCCACCATTACGCCCCTACTTTTCAGTGACCCGGTTGCCCGAGTTCTCAGTCACATTTTCTCCCGAGGTAACACTTGTTATCTCCCACCGCAGCCTAAACATTAGTGTGAGTGCTGAAGCTGGCTCTTATGCCTGTGCTGTGTGCGTCAACCTAACTTGATGTGGCTCTAGCGTGACTGGTTCAGTGTGGTGCTACTCAATTATGATTGGCTGTTCTTATGTCTGTCAAAACATGGACAAATGAATTCTATCGAAATTGTAGCAAGCATGTCTTGTGTTACGTCATGTTGCATATTTCTATTGAGGAAAATTTATTCTATGATATATATCATTATTGTTTAATCGCCTAGCCGTACCAAGAGGGCTACATTTAGCATTACTAATTACTTTTTAGATGCAATTATGAATGTTCAGCATTAATGTCCATTTATAGCAATAATTTAGCACCCGTCAGAAATTAAGTGTTCGGGTTTAGTCTGCATTAACTTGTGCAGTTTTTAACATAGCCTGCTTTTTGGTTACTTCTGAAGAAATAATTATGAAGAATTACCTGAAGTCTACCAGTTGTGGGTCAAGCCTCTGAACTCTGTCTGACTTACAGAGATGCATGTGAGTTATGTCAAGAGTGTAGAAATGTTTCTGATTAATTATAAACTCCAGTGCGACAAGTTAAGCCACCACGGTCTAGGTTAATTAGTGGAAACTCTATAGCTGTATGTACAGCAAAATGTCAGTAGTGTTTGCTTCATCTAGATATTGTCAATATTGTAATAATGTTGGTTCAAAATGACAAGACAATGATTTTCTACTCAGATAACAAGAAAAAGCTATCATACACAGCCTCAGTCTCCAGAGACCAGAGAAAAAAAACTAGTGGAGCTGGCTATAATTTGGTTGCAACTTGCATATATCTTACAGGGGCTGCGACAATTGTAATTCAGATTGTGAAAGGGATTGTGTTTTCTACCTCACAAGATCACCCCCAAATACAAGGAAATATGATTGAAAAAGGAACATAACATTCTATTTAAGGTGCTGAAATAAATGAAAATATAACAAATTTGTGTAATATCTGACATCATAAAAGATCAAAACTGGTGTTTGTTGTTTTCTATCGACTGATCTGCTCCTTTTACATGAAGTGGTGAATTCCATTACAATTCCTTCCCCTCGCTGTGATCTTTGTACCACTTGTGTCCACTACCTGTGCAAAAAGCTTGGTCAGCAGTCAGCTGTTCGACTCCGATGACATCATACTTTCTCCTGTAGTAGCCACACAAAAAACACAAACCCATTTCCAATGCCAGCATGCACACACACACCCCAGGGGGATGTGGGGGTGATATTTCAATGCCTTTTCTCCCTGGGTGTCCCCTGCATCATCCTCCTCCTCCTCCTCCTCCTCCTATGTGTGTGTGCTATGTGTGATAGTGCAGTGGCTGATAATGGGAGTAGTCCTGCTGATGTATGAGGGAGTTTTGCAGGTTTCCCTTTGGAATCAGCATCGATTCACACCAAATACCGGTGGTGTGTTTTTGCTGTGGAGAACATGCCAAGACAAGGAACGATCCTCTGTGAGACATGAGGGTCTGTGCTACAGCAGCAGAGGAGCAGAACAAGGGTGTGGTGACTCCGAGAAAGGAATTTCCTCGGGACAGGCTAATGTTTGGAACAGTGATTCAGAGAAGGCTACTTCTTCCAGCTAGAATCCAACATTAACCACATATTACAGGTGGTGTAAAACTGGTTTTAAGCATTTTCACCCCCAAGAAGACAACATATGATAGTACCACTTCCACATTTACTGGACAAACACATTGACAGATTAAGAGATAAACTTTTACAGAAACTATAGCTGGTCTACGGCTGCTCCACACTCAAATCCCACAGATTAAAACACACACACACACACACACACACACACACACACACACACACACACACACACACAGGTGAATTATGGGTAAATTAACATAAACAGGGCTGGGTTAGTGTGGTGGGAACGCCGAAATGACACAAATTTTCGACAAAAGCTACCCGAAGGAACAAACAGGTGTCCGCCCCAGTTACTGCTACTTTTTCCTCAAATATTCTTCGATAAAAACTGAACCTATTCCTCTGGAAAACTTCGAAACAAGTAACAGGTTTCAACTCGCCGAGCCGCAGCTAGTCTGTGTGTTTTCAACGGCTCTACTCTCAACTGTTACCGACCACAGTTTTCACTTCAGCCACTAACTCGTCGTCGAAAAGCTCCACTGACAGCCAGACGGGGTTAAAAATGTCCTTACCTCTTCCTGTGTGTGCTTTCAGATGCCGTGGACCTCCGTGTTTCCCACCCGTTGTCGCCCTTCCCGTAGACCGGTTGTAATCAGGGCGTGCGCTGGAGGACGGAACCGAGCTGACACTCAACTCAACACAGGACCCGCCCACTGCGATGCGTTCACGGCCCGCTCACAAACCATGTATTCTAACCCTTTCATGCATGAATTATGAAAACCTTAATCAAGATTTTTTTTTTTTCCTGAGTGTTTTTATTCCTATTTAGGCATGAAAAAAAACAATGTGATTGAGGTTTTTTTATGAATCTATTTTTCAGAGTTACAACTCAGCTGGACAGCATGCATTTGATTTTTGAAGCAAAGAAACATATATTTAACCCTTTCATGTACGTAGTACTGGTCACCAAAGTGGACAGCTGTTCAAAGCTGTTTTCTTATATCAGGGGTGTCAAAGTCATTTTAGTTCAGGGGCCACATTCACCCCAATATGATCTGCAGTGGGCCGCACCAGTAAAATAAAAACATAATAATATATATATAGTGTCAACTCCAAACTTTTCTCTATATTTTAGAGCAAAAAAGTTAATTTACATTATGAACAGGTTTACATCTACAAACTATCCTTTCAAAAGATGTGAGAAACATGAACAAACTGGAAAAAATAAGTGTAATTTTTAGCAATATTCTGCCTCAGTTTATCATTTACACATGTACATTATAACTTACAGATCACAGTGGATCTACAAACACACAAAATATTGAGTAACAGGCAGAATATTGTTAAAATTGTACTTGCTTCTCTTAAGACATTTCAGGTTATTCGCATTGTTTTTTTGTTTTTTTTTGCAAAATTATACTTTGTTTAAGTGTAAATACATTAAAATATTCACATTTACAAAAGAGAAACATTTGGAGTTGTCATTATTTTTATGTCATTAGGATAGTATTTTACTGGTCCTGCCCACTTAAGATTGAATTGGTCTGAATGTGGAACGTGAACTAAAAGGATTGTTAATTTCTTCAGTGTAATTTTTGCATTTCACAAATTCATCCCAAGGGCCGGACTGGACCCTTTGGCGGGCCAGATTTGGCCCCCGGGCCACATGTTTGACACCTGTGTCTTATATATTCATGAATTTTATTGTTTTAGTTCCATCTCAGCTAATAAAGCAGACATACCATTGCTGTAACTTTGCTGTTCTTGATAAACCAGATCTGCTGTAACATGTTTGAGAGTAAGTCAATTTCTTGTTATTGTTATTAGACTGTAATTAACTTTTTTTTTTTTTTTAAACAAAAAGTTTGTTTGTTTTTGCAAATCATCTCCATAAAATGAGAAGTAACTGATATTAGAGTATGTTAAAATGTGACAAAACATCAGATTACCAGCATTAAAAAAAAATATTTCATAGTTTTGACACAGAATATTAGTAAATGCATGTTTCTTTGCTTCAAAAATTAAACTCATGGTGTCCAGCTGAGTGGATATTTTTTGCATTTCCATGAAAAATCAGTTCATAAAAAAATCAATCACAGTGTTTTTTTCATGCCTAAAGAGGAATAAAAACACTCAGGAAAAAAATCTTGATTAAGGTTCTCATAATTCATGCATGAAAGGGTTAAAACCCATCATCATAAGTGATATACTGTGTGAAAACTATGAAATATATATATTTTTTAATGCAGCTAATCTCATTTTTTCACACATTTTATCATATTCTAATACTAGTTATGGAGATAATGTGCAAAAAAAAAAAAAAAAAACTTTTTGTTTGAGAAAATTAGCAGTTGATTTACACTCAAACATGTTCGTGCAGATCAGGTTTATCAAGAACAGCAAAGTTACAGTCATGGTCTGAATGTCAGTGTAGATGATGCATGAGCATCCACTGTGTTGGCTGATATCCTCCTGAGACCCAGGAAAGTGAACATTTTTAGCTTTTTTTTTTTTTTTTTTTTTTTTTTTTTGCATTAAACAGTCATCTTGATTGGAAACTGCATAATGCAACAGTTTTTTCAGATACATTTTAAAAATTATTTTCATTTATTTATTTTTTAATGGAATGTCCTTTGCAATGAACAGCATTTTTTTTTTTTAGTGAAACTGTCAAACTTTTGTCCCCTACAGAGGACAAAAATGCATTGCTGGGTCTCAGGAGGACATGGAACTAAAACAACTAAACCCATGAACACACAAGAGAACAGCTGGAGAATAGGTGTCCACTGTAGTGACCACTACGCATGAAAGGGCTAAAGTTAAGAGGCTTGGCTCAGAAATTCGGTCGATGTTCAAAAGTCTTTGGCAGGCATTAGCTTTGTTGTTTTTGCAGGGTTGTTAATGCGCTGTTGTGTGTATTTCTCACAAGAAGAAACGTGTGACCTGCATTAAAACACACACAATCAGAAGTAAACAGCTTTTACAGGTAAAGTAAGTATTTAGTGTGACCACATTTAGATTGAGACAATGTCCTCATGGTCTTTTATCTTCTTTGTCCAGGTGATCCCATACATTCAGTTCAGTTCGAGAGAGCACCACATTGGACACAGGCAATACATAAGACATATTATAGAAATATTACAAAATGTACAAAATATCTACACAACAAACAAAAAGTTAAGGATATTTTTAATTTTTGGGCTTTTTTTTTTCAGTTGGGATTCTTGCACAGCGCTTTTTACTTTTTGCTTTTTATTTTTTTTAAATTACCAGACACAGTTTTATTTACAAATGGCAAAAATGACAAAAAAAAAGACAAAAAAATTAAATATCCTTAACTTTTTGTTTGTAGTCTATCTATCTATCTATCTATCTATCTATCTATCTATCTATCTATCTATCTATCTATCTATCTATCTATCTATCTATCTATCTATCTATCTATCTATCTATCTATCTATCTATCTATCTATCTATCTATCTATCTATCTATCTATCTATCTATCTATCCATCCATCCATCCATCCATCCATCCATCCATCCATCCATCCATCCATCCATCCTATGATACTGGAGGTTTTGTATTTTAGGTCATTTTTGTATAGCATACAGGAGTAAAACTGTCTTTTTTGTTTAGGTTTACACTCAAATTTACCCCACTTGTCAACACTGTATTATTTCTGTGAGAAACATGTTTGATTCTATTATTTATATGCACTAGATTAGGTTATTTAACAGTATGGAGATTTATTTTAACCAGACAGATATATAAAAGTATAGCTCTTGCTACAAAAAGATATTGATGTTCAGCAAACTGTCACTTTAGGCATTAACAGTGGATTTGACATGAAATATATGAAGTTATATCAGGTTCCACAGAAGAAATTCTAATTTACTATATTCTGTACCATATAGTTTAAAGCCAGTTTGATGGTTCAGAATTGATGCAGGTCAGTATTTAAGGCCTTCAACACCAACTTCATCTGCAATAAGACATTAACCAGAAGCATACATCCAAGCTCTGTGAGGGTTATTTATAGAGAAAAGGGTCTGCTGGAGTGTTATCTATTATGGAATGGCCTGCCCAGTTAACTGACCTGAATCCTGTTGAACTGAACTGGAATGAACTGGATCACTAGATCAGAAATAAATATCCAACTGGACATGAAAATCTTTGGCAAGTTTTACAAGGGACAGGGCAATGTAATTCACATTTCATAGTGTTTGGAGAAACTCACACCTATGAACTGTTCACAAACCTGTCTTTGTACTTATATGTGTACTCTTGTATAGTTATTTGATCAAAATAAATCTTCATACCACATACACAGATGCTCATATCTCTATAAAGTAAGTAGCAATGTAACAAAACAACAAATGTAGTACAAGTATCTGAGAAGGACATTCAGTCGCCCAAACTGGAATATAAAGACATTAAATTCGGAGTTATAATGGAAAACAAAAAAAGAGAAATTATGTATAACACTTTGGTTATTATGGCCAAACAATTTATACACAGATGTAGATTTGTGAAGACCCCCCCCCACACACACTGTTCTTAATTTACATGAATGAAATAACAAACTTCAACAAGACACTGAGACATGTGAAAACCAAACAAGCCTTGATTGTTTATGAAAATTTGAATGTATTGATTCCTGATTAGTCCTCTGACTTTATTTTGATATTAGTTATTTTATTTTATGATGTTCTTTACTAATACTGTTCAGAAAAGTTTGATATTGTTGCTCAGTCTGGAAAAAAAGTCTTTTTCTATGGAATTCCATTGAATGTATAACCAGATTTTGATTAATAAAGTTGGAAAAAAACAAAACCAAAAAAACCCCACAAATGTAGAAGTATAAAGTTTTATAAAATGGAAAATACTTATATAAAGTAAATATAATGTTAAAGTATCCCAAATTTGTACTAAAGTGCTATGATCTTTGCATTGTAATTTTAATCACTTTTAACAGATTGAGCTAAAAGTGCAATTCAATCATTTATTTTGGACAGAGTCTGTTAAGTTCCACAGTCTTTAATCAGGGGTGCAGTCTTTCCGTGCTGCCCCTGAATGCAGCACGGTCTGTCGCTGTTTGAGCTTCCTGCGCCTCCACCCCATTGGCTGATGGGATTTAACCGTTACAGGCTCCGTGGCCTCAACGGTTACAGAATAATGACATCATTTATAGAAAGCGTTGAAATAGACTTTAGGTGGTTTTTCCGCATCCTGACGACATTGTTGAAGTCACATTTTCGAGGCCATAGAGTTTTGAAAATACTCACTTTACTGCTTATTAATACTTTAAATGTCCCTGAGAAGTATTACAGCCCATAGTTTTAATACATTGTTAATTTAATAAAACACTATAAACCAGAATATGTTGTATGTTAATGCTTGGAACAAGATAATGTTTGTAAGTGTAAAACATCTGTTAGCAATTATGTCAACTTTCCTGAATATGTTTTTAAAAATATCAATTTCTTTGTGTCAAAAATAAGCACTGTCTGTTGTTAACCTTTAAAGCCCTGATCTATGTTTGTGGTAAAATGATTTTTTCTGAATATATACAAGGTGGGGAAGCAAAATTTACAATATTTTGAGGCAAGGATTGAAAGACAGTGTATGACCAATTAGTTTATTGAAAGTCATGAGAATTTATTTGCCACAAGAAAATTGACATAATAGAAAATGTTTTTATTCTATGTGTCCTCCTTCTTTCTCAATAACTGCCTTCACACGCTTCCTGAAACTTGCGCAAGTGTTCCTCAAATATTCGGGTGACGACTTCTCCCATTCTTCTTTAATAGTATCTTCCAGACTTTCTCGTAATAGTTTTGCTCATAGTCATTCTCTTCTTTCCATTATAAACAGTCTTTATGGACACTCCAACTATTTTTGAAATCTCCTTTGGTGTGACGAGTGCATTCAGCAAATCACACACTCTTTGACGTTTGCTTTCCTGATTACTCATATGGGCAAAAGTTTCTGAAAAGGTATGGATAATAGTGTTAGGGATGATTATGACATCAATATATGTTTGGTTTCAAAACAATTGACGTAGTGCCTGCTGAGAAAAAACAACTAAATGTTCATTGTAAATTTTGCTTCCCCACCCTGTACAGTAGCTATTTGTAACTTTTATTGCAATATTTCACTGGTCTACAAGTAAAAATGCCTCCAGAATAAAAGTAGCGACATTTTAAGTTTGAGTCACTAATAAAGAAAAATTAAGTCAAAAATGTTGCTATACTTTTGGGTTAAAAATGTGAGAATATGAAAAGTAATGAGACAATGTGTTTTACTCAAAGGAACTTTGAAACACTGTCTACACATCATAATAAATTCACATTTCAGGCTCTTTCTAGTGGAAGATTTATGAATCTAAAAATGTATAAATCTAAAGTATGCAAGATTTAACACATTTAATCTCAGGCAGGTCATTTCTAGAAAAAAAAAAGAAAGAAAGAAAGAAAGAAAGAAAAGAAATAGTAAACCACTTCACTTATCCTGTACATCTTCATAAAAGCTCAGAGTTAAACTAAAGGTTGTTATTTCAAAACAGAAAAACTGAGGAAAATAGACTTTTTCAGAAAAATATAGCATTAACTGAATGTAAAAACAAGTGTATACAACTACTGTCATTTGTCAAACAACATGGGTGTCATTAATGAATCAATACTGTAGAAAATAACAGCATTTTCATGTCACTACAGTGCCTCTAAACATCCAAATGGGTCATATCTGATGCTGCGGAAAAGTTCTAAAACATTTTAGATCAGTAATAACAATAATATAATGCTTTTCCAGACACTCAAAGATGCTTACTGAGTGGATGAATGGTCACTGGTGGCTGGTTAGATCTACCGTGGTTAAAACATATTTTATTAAATACTCATTTATTTAGAAATGCAAGCCTAAATAGCGGGATTTAAAATAAAGCAGTGTAGTACTTTTAAAGCAGTTTTTTTGTTGTTGTTATGTAGTCTAAGGATGTGGACTTTGACCCTGTTCTTTTCTCCCACAGTGCAACAGGAAATCACACAACAGAGATTTGAGGTTTGAACATGCCATTCTCTCAATGGGGTCTAAAGTTTATTCACCCTGGAGCTCATTACACTAAAAAAAAACACACACATTTAAAAAAAAACTCTGCAGCTCCAGGGTAAAAGAACTCTACGACTCACATTAATCACAGTGGTCTATTATAAGCACTCATAACTCTTATCACACATCTTATCACACATTTATTTTCAAGTCACAAACTTTTATTGCAGCCTTTCACAGTGAAAACATCTAGCAGCAAATTCCTGGTTAGAGTGCGATAGTTTTTAGTTCTCATGGTGAAAAAAAATTGTCAAAACAAAGACTGAGTTGTTGAAAGGTTGAAACCACAAGCTTGCACAACAGACTGGGTGTATTTGACTTCTCTGCATCCTGGCACTTTAGCAGTAATTTGGGCGATTCTTTGCAGTTTCCATGGTAATCGCCACATCGTGCAGATTCAGATAAAATGGTGCACAGTGGCACCTCCCAGTCCCGTCGTATACCGAAGCTATTTCTGTACGCTGTCAGGGAGGAGGAGCTGCTGCCTGATGTGTGGTGAAGATGAGTGTTTGAAGTGGAGCCACAGTTCAGAGATTGGAACCCTGTATATGGACCAATAAAACCTGCACTGTATATTCTGTTTTTACTCACAGTGCATCTGTAAAGTACTGTTTTAACAGTCTGTGCTTCTTCTGCATCTTGAGCCAGTGATCTTTATAAGAGGTCAGTACTGTGTCTGAAATCTTTAGTTTGAAGACAAAGAGTCACCTCTAAAGGGGTTATATTTTTAAAGAAAAAATATCAACACACCTTAAAGAAATAACCATTATGATCTTGTGTATTATTTTTGCGAGATTTTGAGACATCTACTAGTGAGTCACCATAGTGTCCAGTGTCACAAAGGTTGTTTTTTTACCCCGCCCACCAAAGGGGAGGCAGGGGGTATTGTTTTTGGTTTGGTTTGTTTGTTTCTTTGTTTTTAACACTCTAGCAGAAAAACTATTGGTTCAATTCATACAAAATTTGGTTTATAGATTACCAGTGATGTAGAATAGATCTGTTTACATTTTGGGAAAAGAAGGTCAAAGTTCAAATTTTGTATGATTTTTTAAAATGTTTTTCTTCTCCCGTTTACTTATAATGGGTGAAATTTCAAATGTCTATAAATACATCAATTTTGTTTCAATTTACTTCAAACTTGCCACATATATATATACACAGACCATCAACATTAATCAAAAACAATGATTATGCAATCAAGTACTAACTCCTGTGTGGATCATGTGACTAAAACAGACAGAAAAGAAAACATGGAATACCTAAAAGCACTGTTTTTGTCAGTACAATGCCATAGTTATTGATGTAAGAACTGAGGTGATTTTGGTTATTATCAAGAAAACATGGAAAATAGATAGATATCAGCTCTGAAATTAAACTCTTATGAGCTATTTTTGTTGTTCTCATTATATTTGTCCAAACAAATGTACCTTTAGTTGTACCAGGCATTAAAATGAACAACAAATTGAAGAAAACAAAGGGTGGTCTAATCATTTTTTCCGTGACTGTATATATAGAGGCAGTTGATACGCTGACATCACCACATGCATAGACACAATGACATCAGCTGGATTGATGCCAAAATAAGCTACAATATGTGCGAGGGGCGGGGTTTGTTGTCCCTGGCACCACTTGTTTTGTTTTTTTCTTCTTTTTTTTAAACCAACTCCCGATTCTGATATTTCCGGTCAGGGGTGTCAAACATATGGTCCATGGGCCAAAACCAGCCTTCCAAAGGGTTCAGTCCAGCCTACAGGATACATTTACAAAGTGCGAAAATTACACTGAAGACACTGACAGTCAAGAGTGTCACTGAATCTGACAAGTTGCATTGATCATAAAGTTAAATGCTATATTTTTCAGTTCCAGATGCCTAATACTGAATGTTTTGTGCATTTGTAGATCCACTGTGATGTGTAAACTGTAAATAATAATCTGAGGAATAACATTGTTTAAATTGTTCTTATTTTTCTTAAGAAATGTCAGGTTGAGCATGGATGTTTGGGTTATTCACATTGTTGTTTAAGGATATTTCTGTAAATGTAAACATTTTCATACCGTAATTTTCTTTTTTTGTGCTAAAACAGAGAGAAAAATTTGTACTTGTCATTACTTCTAAGGTATTACACTTGTGTTTTAGTCGTCTGGCCCACTTGAGATCAAATTGGGCTGGATTTGATGACTGAACTAAAATGAGCTTCTAGCTGCTCTCATTCATCTCACCACAAAAATCTTACTTTAATCTGAGTGGGCAGGGTATGAAATTACCATCCAAACAAAAACAACCTACCAGTTACATAATCAGATTACAGGTAGTGTGTTGAACTTACATTATTCACCGGTTCATGCAACAACTGCTTAGTGGTTAGATTTATTGCTCAACATTTACACTACATTCATAACACTATTCTTAGTTTATTAGTTTACCAACTGCCACTGTGAGCTCTAACCTATCAACATTAGATTAGTAAAATGTCATATTATCAGTGTACACAATAAAATCAAAAGTATACACCATAGTGTGAAACTAATAATTGCATTCTGTATCAGGGTAAATATTATAGTACACAAGCTCTCAACACTTAGCCAGTGTAAATATCCCACAATGCAATGTAGTTTAAACAGGAACCACTATGACAGAAGGCCAACAGAGCCCAGTGGCTGGTAGTTGGTACAATAACACAGAGGTACAGTTTGTAGTTTTACACAGTTGCAGTCACATACAGGTTGGTAGAGGTGAAATGGGTTGGTTACCAAGGTTACGTACCTACTCCCAACTGGTGAGAAAGCTCTTAGGAAGTAACATTTATTTACATCCAGGAGGACATAATCTACTGTTGAGTTACACAAACGTATGAGGGGTGTTGGTATAGATGTGTATGAAGAACATAGTATGGGATGTCAGACAGACAGTCAAACACACTTCATTAACTCTGTGTCAGTGCTGGACAAAGGACTGGCACCATTTAATATTGTTCTGGAATGGGGTGAAAAGTTCTTCGAGTTCATTGAGGAACCGCATTTGTGTTTGGCAGTCGAAGTTGAATAATAAACTACTATATAATAATAAAAAACTGACCAACATAGGAGTAGGTGAACCACAAGTACACCACAAGTTTTAAACACTGAACACTTTACTTCACAGCAACACAGTTCTACATCTGTGTAAAGTAAAGCATATATCTCCTTCCACCCCACTAAAAAAAACAGTTGACCTTTGGGGAAAAAATGTTGACTATGCTTGGTGTTGTGACTAATCATCTAATCAATTATTCCTGCTCTTCTGTAGTCACAAGAGAAGTTATTCCGATGTAAAACATGCACATGAGGAAGTGTGTTGTGGTATTAAAATGACTAAATACTAAAAAAATAGCACATAAAAAGTCACATATCTTGGTCCAAACCTGCCAGTTTCAGTAGTGGCAGTTTGGAGGTTCTTATACTTTCATGCACTAATAGAGGAAAGAAGGAGTAATGGAACTGGAACTGCCAGTGCACTGGGAATAAATGCACTTATTCCAGCAGAACCAGACTACACAGGAACCATATCTTTGTGGTAAAATGCTATGCTAATATTAAGCTAATTTTTGCCCCGCCCACTGAAGGGGAGACAAAGGGTATTGTTTTTGGTTCAGTTTGATTGTTTGTTTGTTTGTTTACACTTTAGCAACAAAACTATTGGTGGAATTCATACCAAATTGGGTGTATAGATTACCAGTGACCCAGAATAGATGTGATTACATTTTGGGAAAAGTAGGTCCAAGTTCAAATTATTTATGAGTTTTTAAAATATTTTTTTTCCCATTTACTTATAATGAATGAAATTTGTCTATGCTGTCTTTGTCTATGCTGACATCAGCACATGCATAGACATGATGACATCAACTGGATTAATGCCAAAATAAGCTACAATACATGCAAGGGGCGGGGTTTGCTGTGCCTGGCACCACCTGTTTTTTTGGTTTGGGTTGTTTCTTTAATTGTTAACACTTTAGCAGCAAAACTATTGGTTCAGTTCATACCAAACTGGGTGTATAGATTGCCAGTGACCCAGAATAGATATCATTAGATTTTGGGAAAGGTAGGTCAAAGTTAAAATTTTTAATGATTTTTTAAAAATCTTCCCTTTTACTTATAATCAAAATATGTGCGAGGGGTGGGGTTTGTTGTGCCTGGCACCACTTGTTTAATCTTTGTCGGTTTTGAACTCAATCAAACCGACATTTAGAAGAAAGAAATCTGGTCATTTGAATGAAATTCAAACAGTGAGTGTATTTGCTCTGAAATTCCTGCGGTTATCAATAAAACCATGACTTTTTCGATTTTGGCCTTCTGTGTTGTGTGCTTTAAATCTTGTTTGCATGAGGTAAAAAAAAAAAACAAAAAAAACAACAGTAGTCAAGTAGAAGGTCGATGCCATGCCAGGAAATGACACATAACTTGTGATAAAACCAGGAAACTATAGTTACACTTATTTTTTTAACATTAAATACCATAAAACCATGTGACTCCAGCCTTTCACAGATTTATTCTAACTAAAACATGTAATATGAAAAGCTGAGTTTCTTTTCTCTATAATATTGTGACACTTAGATGCATTGCAGGTATATATATTTTTTCTTCCTCACACAGCGCATTCACCTTCAGGACATGTTATCAAAATATCAATAATGCCCAAGTGAAAACCAGACTTGGCATTTCTCATCATTTTCCCACGCCAGTCATTGTGGATCAATGAACACAGAAAGTGAGAGAAGAGGCTCAAGGCGGCGGTGAACTACTGAGTCACTCGCTGAATCCCAGAAGAAGTTTACTCGTGAGACAGAGGGTGTCTTATGTCCTCACTTCACCCCCAAGCGAAGGCAGCAGCTGAAGTGTGAGGAAACAGAGACACCTAGTTGTGAATTTAGATCCTTACAGCCCACATGCACAGGTGTGTGTGAAAAAGAAGGAAGAATCAGGGATATTAAGGATTAAATAATCCAGCTCAACAGATTCTTTTAATGTTTAATCACAAATACATTGTTAACATGTAAATTTAGCATCTACTATTTCCATAATACAGTTCTGTCAACAAACACACAAATATTTAAAAGTTAAAGAAGTTGGAATGATAAGTGTCGGGTGTCAACAGCATGTGTATAAATAGAATAGAATAGAATAGAATAGAACAGAATAGAATAGAATAGAATAGAATAGAATAGAACAGAATAGAATAGAATAGAATAGAATAGAATAGAATAGAATAGAATAGAATAGAATAGAACAGAATAGGTCTTTGTTGTCACTGTTACAGGGAGAATGAAAATCAATTTAGCACCTCTGTTTCTGTTTAGCAGCAAATTCTTAAAGTGCAAAAAGAAAGACAGCATATAAAAAATACCACATGAAATTATTATGATTATATTACACTGAAGAAATATACTGAAAAATACAGACAACATACATAACTATAAAGAAATACAAAAATATACAAAAGGCTCTGTACTATAGATAGAAGAAATATACACAGCATATCAAGGTTTTATTCAGGTAATATAAGATGTTAATGAGGTAAAAGTAAATACAAGGTGCATAAATATCTAATCCTTTCTTGTTTTTAAAATGTCTTTTCAGTTTAATTAAAAGAAGTCTGCCTGAAGTCCAGGTATTGAAGTTCCTGATAAAAAAAAAAGAAAGAAAAAAATTATACATACATAAATAAATAAATAATAAATAAATAAAATAATTAGACCACCCCTTGTTTTCTTCAATTTCTTGTTCATTTTAATGCCCGGTACAACTAAAGGTGCATTTGTTTTGGACAAATATAACAATAACAACAAAAATAGCTCATAGTAGTTTAATTTCAGAGCTGAAATTGAAGTGAGTTGAGGTGCATCAGGACACTGTCAGCATAGGAGGACTTGTAGAACAGGTAGATGTTCATGGAGCCAGTGCTGGCTCATGATTTTCAGTTCTCATGGACGCACATGGACATTTTCATTGAATCCTCTTTGGGTGAAAGCAGGAGTTCAACTATGGCACTGTACTGCCAAAAAACAACAACAAAAAAACAGTGCTTTTAGGCATTCCACGTTTTCTTTTCTGTCTGTTTTAGTCACATGACACACACAGGAGTTAGTACTTGATTGCATAACCATTGTTTATGATTACTTTTGATGGTCTAATATTTTTTTCTGCGACTGTAAATACAAAAATATCCCCATCTTGTGAAGTCAGATTAGACACATTTCACCACTAGAGGGCCCTGAAGTCTCACAAATCCTGACATTTCCCCCTGCCCTTGTATGCATTCTATTCTTTCTTATGGATTATATAAGAAGGACTGATTTTTACCAGTCAGGGCATCCCATCACATCCCATCCCATCCAATGAGCCATTTCTGCTGGACCGGTCGTGATCATTTGCCCCTCCAGAGGATAAGTTTAGGTTTTCTAAAACTAGACCAAAAAAAACCAAGTGAAAAGAGTCATATTTCTCCACAGGATGACATATGTACCCGCCAAACTCATCTTCCTCCTCCTACTCATGCTTGGAGCTGATTTTTCTTCAAAATAGTGCTATTAGTAGCAGAGAATGTGGGCTCACTGGTTTTCTCCTCTCTAAAGTGTCTTTTATCTTGGCTCCCTCTGGTGTCTTTTTCCTCCTAAGCTGGAGTCAGTTGAGTAAAAGACACCACTGGGAGCAGACAAGGAGTGAGTGAAAATTCCCCCCCGCCACCCCTCATATAAAATGCTCCCAAACTGCAGGCAGTGGCCAGCGTGGATTATCATTAATCATGCGTAGGTGTTGTCATCAGGGAATAATGAGGAGGATGGGGGAAGGAACGAGGGCAAAGGGAGAAGCAGGTGGGGAAGGAAGGGTGAGGGAGGGGAAGGGAGGGACAGATGAATGAATGCAGTGTAGACCCACTGGCAGAGTACACATACGCACTGAATTGCTTTCAGTCAATTACACAGTGATGTCTCTATGGGTTATCTGTATGGGTGGGATGTTGTGGGACTATAAGGCAGTTTAACCCTTTATCGGACAAGTGACTATTCTTGGGTAATTTCTGCATGTATTAAAAGACAGTAACAGTTACAGTATGGACAGTGAGTCAACAATCTCAGGTCCAATGTGGTCTACAGGGTCTGTAAGGTCCACCTCTGCATGAACAGTAAGTGTACCTGCTTTGTTAGGTACCATAAAGTGATGGTACTAATGTAAGGAATGATATAATGATGTGTCTGTATCAGCACTTATTGGTTTAATGTTCTAAAAATGATGTTCTAATGTTCTAAAATCCATGTTCCTTTCACCTTATGGGTTTTTTTTTCTTGCATTTTTATATATACCTCATGGATATATATGTTTTTTTGCTACTTATGGGCAAGGAACCAAATACAGTGGCTTCATTAACCTTGATTTTCTATATGATAAAAAAAAATTTTGAATTTCACAAAAGTAATAAAGTCTTGTTTTGTCCTCCAGTAACAGACTATGGTTGAAAATAGAATTTCAGAGTATTCACTGGGAAAAAAAAATGCCCCTCTAAAAACAAATAGAAAAGACAAGACATTTTTGCTTGAATTAAGAAAAAAAAAAAAAAAAATCTGTCAATGGAACAAGTGAAAATTATCTTGGTAAGATTTCTTGAAATAACATTTTTAAGATCCATTGTCTAAAAATAAGTTCTTATATGTTATGCAATGAGGCCAGAATGGATTTATGAATGTGTAGCTCGTTTTTGGTTTTTAAAAAAAATGGTATGCGGGGCAATTTTTGAAGGTTCCAACTGTTAAGATCTAATAAATAATAAGTAAATAATTTATTTTCTACTCTACATTAAATTACCATTCATTTGGTTAGTTATATTTTCTGGTTTTCTGGTTTAATTTCACTTCTTTATGTTTTTGCTCGTTTGTTTGTTTGTTTGTTTGTTTGTTTGTTTGTTTGTATGTATTTTTGTTTTCTCTTTTTCCTATATTGAATGCTGGGTAGCTTAATTTGTTATATAGGACAGGCATTAATGTAAGCATCATGCTTCTGCCTGGGCCTTTTCAGTCACTAACCTGTTGGAAATGTTTGTAGCGTTGGCAGTGGTTGTATTATGTCATGACTGAATAAAGAATTTCATCATCGTCATCGTCATCATCATCATCATCATCATCACCATCATCATCATCATCATCATCGTTTAAGTTTAAGTTTAGTTTATTTCAAATATGCAAAAAGACAAAGTAATCTTACTTAGTCCTTAGAAATAAAATGGGTAGATAGAAGTCATGGAAGAAAACAAAAAAATAAAAACAAAACTTATACATATACATGACTTCATTTGCACATTTGAAAAGGAGTGGGAGGAAGAAAAACTTATTTGATCCCACCTCTTCTCCACACAACAGTCTATCCTTCAGCTTCCCATTAGCATAATATATGAAAAGTCAAGTCCCTTAGATCTTTTGTAAGTAATTAACCTCACTTATCATCCTCATATACACATACATACACACCCATATTGACATACCAGAAAAGTAAATAAATAAATAAGTACATACATATACATAAATCCTTGAAGGCAACGCAAATGAATACACAATAAAGTAAACAATAAGACAAAGTAAGCAACAACAGCAGTCAAACAAAACATAACAATCAACAAACACATAAATCATCATCATCATCATCATCATCATCATCATATCTCACTGAGAAGTTACTCTTTAGATCACAGGTGTCAAACATGCGGCCTGGGGGCCAAATCTGGCCCGCCAAAGGGTCCAGTCCAGCCCTTGGGATGAATTTGTAAAATGTGAAAAATTACACTGAAGATATTAACAATCCTTTTAGTTCAGGTTCCACATTCAGACCAATTCAATCTCAAGTGGGCAGGACCAGTAAAGTACTATCATAATAACATAGAAATAATGTCAACTTCAAAGGTTTCTCTTTGTAAATGTAAATATTTTCATATATTTACACAAAAACAAAGTATAATTTTGCAAAAAATGTGAACAACCTGAAATGTGTTAAAAGAAATAACTGCAATTTCAGCAAGATTCTGCCTGTTACTAAATGTTTTATGTATTTGTAGATCCACTGTGATCTGTAAGTTATAATGCACATGTGTAAATAATAAACTCGGGTATAATAGTGTTAAAATTATACTTATTTTTTCAGTTTGTTCATGTTATTCACATCTTTTGAAAGGATAGTTCGTAGATGTAAACCTTTTCATAATGTAAATTAACTTTTTTCACTCTAAAACATAGAGAAAAGTTTGGAGTTGACAATATTTATATATTATTATGTTATTGTTTTCCTGGTTCGGCCCACTTCAAATCAAATTTAGCTGAATCTGGCCTGTGAACTAAAAGGAGTTTGACATCCCTGCTTTAGATGATTACGTCTTATTTTAACTGTGATGAGATATTTTGACTAGAAATGAGAAAAATACACTTGGTAAGATTTTGATTTTTTCCAGTGTTTCTATGAGTGCCCTATAAAGGGTTAAACTTGTATGAATGTGGATCCAGGCTAGATGGATTTTGTTTAGCGGATCATGTCCACAAGGACCCGGGCTAACAATCGCCTCCTTCTTGTGAGAGGTGCATTTACATAAAGAAAAAGGAACAGGGGAGAAAGTAAAAGATTTAGCCCATTTTGCTTTCCAGCTGTGCTACACAAATATGTAAAGCTAAAGGCACGCTGGAGTTTGTGTCAGACCTTCTAATCCATCTTATGTACACTGAGCCATAGTGTGGCTGAGTGTTGCATGCAGGGATGAGTTAAGGGCACAATATCTACTAATACTTTTCAGTGCAAGTGGAAGAACAGCCATTAAATCCTATAAAAATATGCTCTCTGCAGCTCTGTCTCTCACAGTGAGTCTCCTGTACTGTAGTACAGTGAGGGGAAAAAAAAAAAAAAAAAAAACAGCAGCAAACTTTTCTTTCTCTCTAGTTTCCAGATTGAGCCTTTTTTGTGTGATCCCGTCCCGATAAGAACTAAAGCTGTTTACGAGATTTAGAGAAGGAGACAGACAAGAGAATGGCGGCTGTACGAGAGGAAGACAGAAAAAGTGGTAGAGGATTAAAAAAAAAAAAAAAAAAAAAAAAGAAAGACAGAAGAAGTGGCAGATATTCCTGTCCCTGAATCAGTAGCGTGGAACAACATAATCCCAGATTTTTATAGCTGTTGTTTTTCCTGAAAAGCTTTCGGATTATGAGTAGCTGTTGCTTTATAGCGCCTGTATCTCATTGTGCCGGGCAGATTATAAGCCTGACCTCATGGCCCTGCTGCTCAGACGAGTGGCGCTGAGGCCGAGGTACAGGGCAAGGAAAGAAACAATAAGAGGAAAACCAAGGACGTTTTAAAAATAAATCACTCCTTGTTTCTTGGCTACCTACTCCACTATTCAGTTTCAGTTGAGTTCAGCGCGTTTTATTGGCACGCATGTCATGGTGAAAAATCCTGCCAGAGTATCAAGGAAAATAAAATTCAATAATGAAGGAGGAAAAATTCTGAGCTCTTTTATTCTATTACCACTGCTCACCTTATAATACCCTCTGTCTTCTTCTTATTGGGTGTTATTTCCATTGTCTAGAGCGTCTCACAGCCCTGTTCCATCATCTTCACGGTCAACACTGAATATTTAAAAAAGACATGGGAGCAAGTCTCGTTGCACCCTCTCTCATTGCACCGCCGGAGCTTTCCAGCTGGTGTCCATATCATTCTCCATGTATGGGATAACTGACTCCATTCACACACGGATATCGGATGAGTTTAAGGATCATCACTCTTTCGGAAAAGCTCATGTGTGCAGCAAGTGATCGTACCTACAAGAAATGTCACAAAAGGTGCACTTTAAGCCATTAATACTTGTGTGGGTGTTTTCAGATCTATTACACTTAACGGTTAATGAAGAGTGAGGTTCAGTCAACTAAAACAAAAGCTTACACTGCAAAAAAAGGTGTCCAAAAACTAGATGAAAACACAAAACTGAGGAAAAAGGTACTCAAAACAAGTGAAATACCTATCAGTGCTAGTGATACTTCATTAATTAATTCTTGAATTAACTATAAAGACCCAGCGCTACTTTTGTGTCACTTCCCAAATGAATTTTTCTCTCTAGTTAATTTTTCTTAAGTTATTTATCATCATTTATAATATTTTTCTCTGTATTTAGAATTTTTTCCAGTAAAAATGTAATATTTTGCTGGATTTAATTTAATGATCATGTAGATGTTTATAAAAATTTGGATGAAATTTGAGGATTATATCAGAACCAGAAAAGACTGAAGAAAAAAGTGACATTTTCAGTCAAATATATCATTAATTGAAATGTCTCCATCCACTGTCATTTATGAATCAGTGTTGTAGAAGATGATGTGTTTCCACAGTAACTATGGAGCCTCTGAACGTCCAAATGGGTCATATCTGATTAGCATGAAAAGATGACAAATTGTGTTTTACACCAATTATTTACATGTATTGATAAAATTAGTGGATCAACAGTTATTAAACAGTTTAGATCAGTAGATGCTTTTGGTCCCCAGTGGATGTTTGGGTCTTTATGGGTTATGATTGTTAAATCTAGAAATAAGCATGACTACAATGTATGAACACTTAACCCATAAAGATCCAGTGATACTTTTTGGCAGTTCCCAAATGAATTTTACTCTCTATTTAAACTTTATTAAATGATTTATCACCTGTTATTACATTATCCTCTGAATTTATCATTTTTTGCTGTAAATCATGCATTTTCCTATATTTAATTTCCTCATTTCATTTAGATGTTCATGAAAATTCACAGTAAATTCAAAGTTTATTATATCAAAAGAGAGAAAACTGAAGAAAAAGTGACTTTTTCAGTAAAATATATCATTAACTGAACATAAACCAAGTGTTTCCATCCACTGTCATTTATCAAACTTCATGGGTTTTACTGGTGAATCAATGTAGAAGACGACAGTGTTCCCACGGTAACTACGGAGCCTCTGAATGTCCAAATGGGTTATATCTGATGACCATAAAAAGATGACAAGCTACATTTTAAACCAATTATTTACATGTATTGATAGGATTAGTGGATGAACAGGTATTAAGATGCTTTTAGTCCCTGCTGGATGCTTGGGTCTTTATGGGTTAAGATTGTTAAATCTAGAAATAGGCATGTGTACAGATATATGAACACTTATAGTAAGAAATTAACACATAAAACAAGATAAATTATCTAACACATTTAAATCTAAGGTTTTTTTTTATCTTGGTAAAAACCAAATAATTTACAGTGTATGGCTAGTAATATACAAACGAAGCACGAAATGGTTTGTCAATAGTGAAACAGACCGACTTTTGAGACAGATGTAAGGTTTTCAATATAAGTTATGAATTGTATAATGGGTAGTTTCTGTTATTTGAAACAAAAGTCAGGCAAGCAAATGTATTTATGCAGCATATTTCAGTCCCACTGGCAACCCAAAGTGCTTTACAGAGTACACAGGAAATGATATGAACAGCAAGCTAATACACAGAGTAAAGCAATCAAAGCAAAGTGACAAAAACAACAAACTAATAGATATACTTGACTGAAAGCAATGATAAATAGGTTGGTTTTTAACTTGGAATTTAATTAGTCAGACTGGTGTTAAGTCTAAAGGCTCTTTGCTTTACATTTAACCAACATGCAGAGTCAGTACTTTTCGCTTTTCAACTCTGTGAATGACAAATAAAGCAGAACCAGTTGACAAGAGAGGTTTGCAAGGTTCAAACTGGGTCGGAAAATCAGATGAATATGTTGGATTTAAGGTGATTCTTAGAAAAGAAACAGAGTTTTAAAGCTGATTCTGTGAGAAACTAGGGGCTGATGTAGTGAACTGAGAAGTGGGGTTATACGAGGGCTGTTCAATAAGTTCATGGCCTCACCCAGAAATACTAGTTGTTATAATACAGGATGTTACATTCTTTCGTGATGGGATAGTGATGCTTGAACATCGATGGACCAAGTGCATTGCTGTAAATGGAGATTATGTTGAAAAATAAAATATAAATTATCAGTCTGTGTTGTTCTGTTCTGGGTGAGGCCATGAACTTATTGAACGGCCCTCGTATGCTCAGTTTTTAGTTCTTGTAAAATTAATTCTAAATCTGTTTTAACCCATAAAGACCCAAACATTCATCAATGCCCAAAACCATCCACTGATCTAAAATGCTTAATAACTTCTGAATCCCTAATTTTATCAATCCATGTAGACAAGTGTTCAGAGAATGCAAACCTATGCCAAGCACCCCGAACGATGTGCATGTGCGGATCGACTATTTCTTTTTAAATTAAACAGTTTCAAGGTTGTTCCACACAGCAGAAAAAGTTGAAGCTTGGTACCAGTCATGTGTATGTCATGGCTCAGATGATAGAGTGGGTTGTCTGATAACCGAAGGGTGGCCGGTTCGAATCCTGTTCTGTCCATGTGCTGTTGTGTCCTTGGGCCAGACACTTCACCCTCCTTGCCTCCAGTGCTGCTACTTACACTGGTGTACGAATGTGTGTGAATGTTTGGAGGTGGTCGGAGGGGCCATAGGTGCAGATTGGCAGCCATGCTTCTGTCAGTCTGCCCCAGGGCAGCTGTGGCTACAGATATAGTTTACCACCACCAGAGGGGGAATGTGAGAGCGAATAAATAATGGATCCACTGTACGCGCTTTGAGTATTCATTCATATTAAAGCACTATATAAATCTAATCTATTATTATTATTATTATTATTACAGGGTAGGGAAGCAAAATTTACAATGAACATTTAGTTGTTTTTTCTCAGCAGGCACTACGTCAATTGTTTTGAAACCAAACATATATTGATGTCATAATCATACCTAACACTATTATCAATACCTTTTCAGAAACTTTTGCCCATATGAGTAATCAGGAAAGCAAACATCAAAGAGTGTGTGATTTGCTGAATGCACTCGTCACACCAAAGGAGATTTCAAAAATAGTTGGAGTGTCCATAAAGACTGTTTATAATGGAAAGAAGAGAATGACTATGAGCAAAACTATTACGAGAAAGTCTGGAAGTGGAGGAAGCAAAAAAAAAACGTACCAAAGCTTTTATTAAAGCTCTCAAATCCAAAATCCTAAAGGATCCAACCAAATCCATGAAAAAAATGGCAATTTAACTTGAGGTAGACAACAAGACCGTTAGAAATGCAGTAAAATAGGATTTGAAGTTAAAATCTTACACAAGAACACCAAAACACTTGTTGACAACAGCAACAAATCCAACTTTAGCAATTTTTGGGAATCATGTTTATGGCCGCCTTCTAGCCCAGATCTAAACCCTCTGGATTCTGCTATTTGGGGCGTTTTAGAACATGCTACCAATAGAACATCACACAGCAATGTCGACTTTCTTAAAGATACTATTAAAGAAAAATGGGAGAAGTTGTCATCCGAATATTTGAGGAACACTTGCACAAGTTTCAGGAAGTGTGTGAAGGCAGTTATTGAGAAAGAAGGAGGACACATAGAATAAAAACATTTTCTATTATGTACATTTTCTTGTGGCAAATAAATTCTCATGACTTTCAATAAACTAATTGATCATACACTGTCTTTCAATCCCTGCCTCAAAATATTGTAAATTTTGCTTCCCCACCCTGTATTATTATTATTATTATTATTATTATTATTATTATTATTATTATTATTATTATTATTATTATATTAAATTCCAATCAATATTTGTTGAGCTGTAATGAAAAATGTGTCTTAAATGGGATTTTCAATGTTAAATTGAAATGTCCACAGAGTCCACATTCCACAGTGGATGTGGACAATTTTGTGCCAGATACAAGATATTGTTATAAGCTACAGGTGTATCAAATTGGAGGCTAACTGGAGTTGTTTTGAATTTTTTATGAATTTTCGAAAATTGCTCACTGATGAGAGATAGGAAAATTGTAGACTTTGTGACCTTGGTGTGACCTTGAACTTTGGCCTACTTGGCCCAAAATGTAATGGGTTGGTCCCAGGGCCTAGGCCTATCTGTAGGTAAAATTTGGTAAAGATGGTTGTTATAGTTTTCCCATAAAGTTGCTAACAAACAAACACGCAAACAAACAAACACACAAAGCAAAGTGATCACAATACCTCCTGGCACAAGTAATAATTGGTGTAAAATCCAGTTTGTCATCTTTTCATGGTCATCAGATAGTTACTGTGGAAACACCGTCATCTTCTACAACATTGATTCACCAGTAAAACCCATGGAGTTGGATCAATGACAGTGGAAGGAGACACTTGGTTTATGTTCAGTTGATGATATATTTTACAAAAATAGTCATATTTTCTATAGTTTTCTCTGTTTTTAAAATAATAACTTTCAACTTTAGTCTGAGCTTTCATGAACATCTACATGATCAGTACATTAAATATAGGACAATACCTGATTTATACTTAAAAATGCAAAATACAAAGCATAATATTAGGATAAATGATAATAAATCAGTTAAAAAAAGGTTAAAAATAGAGAAAAATTCATTTGAGAATTGTTGCAAAAGCAGCACTGGTTCTTTATGGGTTCATAATAACTGTAAAATTACTGATACTGCTTCTCAAACAGATCTACACTAAACCTTCTAATCAGCTGATAGTTACATAACGGTGTAACCTTATATTAAATGTACTCTACTGCTGTGTACTGTTCTCTGTGTTGGCTCTAGAAAGAATAAGACAGGAGCGAGGATTAATCTTAAATTATTGTTTAATCTTAAAATAAGTCTAATCAGACTTTTGCACCGGTGTAGCAGATTCATGTTTATTAATGTAAACCCAAATTAAATGAAGTTTACATTTTCACTGGAGCAAAATTAATGTTGCAGGTCTTCATAATTTTTCCATACCACTGGCCAAAAACACCTTAATTACCACAATTACCTTTTGGTGTACTGTAATTCAAGTGGTCTGAGAGGACATGAGACTTCTGTGTCGACTCTTGTGTCTTTGCTGTGATGCAGATATTTTGTGTAATTATAGGTAGAGCAGTTGAACACATGATAGACAGCTGTAATTGGAAGTTCCTGATCAGATTATGAAAACAGATGCAACCTGAACGCTATTGGAACTCCATGCAAAAAATTCAAATGGCTTAATTTTTCCCTAACAGCTCGTCTGTCACCTATTTCATATATCTACATTATAGATAAACAGTGCATCAGATTTAATCAGGGTTAGCAGCAAGAGTTGGTGAAAAAATATCCAAATTGCAATTATTATGGGCAACATTGCGATTGCTATTTGAGTCTTCTTGCTTTATTATCAAGAGAAAGGCACAGATATATCATTTGGCAATATTAAACCAACCATACATCAACAATACAACCTTAACCCATAAGAACCCAGTGTGACTTTTGTGTCAGTTCCCAAATGAATTTTTCTCTCTATTTAACCTTTCCTAAGTGATTTATCACCATTTGATATAATATTATCCTCTGAATTTTGCATTTTTTTTTCAATGAAAATCATCTGTTTTATTATGTTTAATTGAATGATCATGTAGATATTCATAAAAGCTCAGTGTAAATTCAAAGGTTATTATACCAAAACAGAAAAAAACTGAAGAGAAAGGGACTTTTTCAGTAAAATGTATCAATAACTGACCATAAACCAAGCATCTCCATCCACTGTCATTGATCCAACTCCATGGGTTTTACTGGTGAATCAATGTTGTAGAAGATGACGGTGTTTCCACGTTCACTACAGAGCCTCTGAACGTCCAAATGGGTCATATCTGATGACAAACTGCATTTTACACCAGTTATTTCCATGTATTGATAGGATTAATGGATCAACAGGTATTAACCCTTTCATGCATACAGGTGGACAGTTATTCTACAGCTGTTCTCTTGTATATTTATGGGTTTTGTTGTCTTAGTTCCATATCAGTCAACTCAGTGGACACTTATGCATCATCCCATCCACTGTAATCCACACCATTACTGTAACTTTGCTATTCTAGATAAACCTGATCTGCACTAATATGTTTGAGTGTTGAAGGGGTGGGATTAAATAAATTATTCTTCCTCCCACTCCTTTTTGAATGTGCAAATGAAGTCATGAATATGTATAAGTTTTGTTTGTTTTTTTGTTTTCTTCCATGACCTCTTACTACCTGTTTTATTTCTAAAGACTAAGTAAGATTGCTTTGTCTTGTTGCACATTCGAAATAAACTAAACTAAAAAAAAACAAAAACAAAAAACAATTGCTTGTTATTGTTACTAAACTGCAATTAACTGTTTGTTGTTGTTTTTTTAACAAAAAAGTTGTTTGTTTTTTTTGCATATTATTTCCATGAAGTGAGTAATGACTAGTATTTGTGTTTGTTAAAATGTGAGAAAACAGCAGATTAGCAGCATTTAAAATGTTTTTATTTCATAGTTTTCACACGATATATCAGTAAATCCATGTTTTTTTTGCTTCAAAAATGAAACGCATGGTGTCAAGCGGACATTTTTGGAACTCCATAAAAAATAGGTTCATAAGAAAATTTTCAGTCACATCGTTTTTTTCATGCCTAAAGAGGAATAAAAACACTCAGGAAATAAATGTTGATTAAGGTTCTCGTAATTCATGCATGAAAGGGTTAAACATTTTATGTCAGTTGACATCACCAGTAGATGTTTGGGTCTTTATGGGTTAAGCATACATACAGAAACAGTATTTTTGGGATTTTCATTGCGATTACAACTAAAATCCAATTAATCAGTCAGCTTTAATGAGCTTAAAAATGACTCCAAACCAACCTAAGTGTTGTTTTTTGTGACATGTCTTAGCTGTCTCTGCAGAGATGCCCCTCTACCATCCTGTTGTGTCTCTGTTTAAGTTTGTGAACAGCCTGACAAGTAGGGAGGTGGCATAAAGGGATGACATTTTCAGAACAGAGGAGAATAGAACGTCATGTAGTGACACTTTTCACTTTATTTCCTCCATAGAGACACAGAGTGTGGCTGTGTTTATCAAAGTCTAAGGATGTGAGGAAGTGGCAGTCCATGGTGTCCTTGAGCCTATCTGTGTGTGACTGGACCATTAAAGAAGGCCTGTGGTTCTAAGACTGGGGGCTTTACTAATTTGGATAATAATGTATTCATACAGAGCACCAAGAGGGAATATTTTAAAACTTGTAATTTTACAGACTCCATAGCATTGTACATTCCTTGATTAAAGAAAGGAATATCATTTTAAAACAAACTAGTGCTACTTCAGCCCTGAATATTAACCCTTTCATGCATAGTGGTCACTACAGTGGACAGTTATTCTACAGCTGTTCTCTTGTATATTCATGGATTTTGTTGTTTTAGTTCCATATCAGCCAATACAGTGGACGCTTATGCATCATCCCATACACTGGGATTCATACAATTAGCATGACTTTGCTGTTCTTGATAAACCTGATCTGCAGTAACATGTTTAAGTGTAAATTAATTGTTAATTGGTAGACTGTAATTAACAGGGTTTGTTTTTAAACAAAAAGGTTTTTTTTTTTGCATATTACCTCCATGAAGTGAGTAATAACTAGTATTAGAATATGTTAAAATGTGAGAAAATATCAGATTAGCAGCATTAAAAATGTTTTAATTTCATTGTTTTCATATCCCTTTCTGCTATTGGGTCAAAACACGGTATTCGAAATCTCTCTGACGGGACATTTTAGAGACAATTTGACAGATTAGTGTTGCTAAATGACCCACATTTTTATTTTTAAATTCATTTTTGCTTTAGTTGGACTATAAGGGATTATCCAAAAAAAGGAGCTACTTCATATTGAAATAAATGTTGGAATGGCAATCAATTAAAGTTCGCTCTCTGATAAGACATTTCTGTGTTTTGACCCTATTGGGTTTTAAATACATCTTTCTTTGCTTCAAAAATTACATGCATGGTGTGGCTGAGTGGACATTTTTGTAGCTACATGGAAAAAAAACTTGATCACATTGTTTTTTTTATGCCTAAGGAGAAATAAAAAAAACTCTAGAAATGATTGATGAAGGTTCTCATAATTCATGCATGAAAGGGTTAAGTAGTTTGTAATATGACTGTTTAAAACGCAACTATCAAAAAGGGGAGGGGGAGCAACATGGCCAGACCCGAACACATTTGTTGTATGCAAAAATAAAAATACTACTTCTTGTCACATTATTATTATTTTTTTAAATTCTAGATTCCTCTGTTTTACTGCTGATGAAATAGAAAATCTTTTTTCTTTTTTTAAAGAAGCATTTAGCATTGAGAGCATTTACAAAAACAAAACAAAACAAAAAACTAATAAAAACTATCAAACCTGCTCTAAGAACTATATAAATAAAACTATGATGAAAAATCCCAAACTATCATAACCTTGGGGCAGACTGGACACTCTACTGTATCACTACAGGGCATAACAGACAGGTATGATAACGTCTTACTGTCTTACACTGTCTTGTACTGTTATTTTAGTTACATTTTGAATGCTTTACACTAAAAACTGTTCCCTATAAAAGTGCAGTAGAAATAGAATGTCATACTTGTCCTCCTCAGCTAAAGCAGACTGTAAATATTCACTCCACCACAACAGTCTCAGGGGATCAGATGGTGGGCTATTATTAGGTAAGAGTTTTAACCAAGGTGAACCATTTTCTTTCTTTTAATGACTTAGAGAAAGTCGCTTATCTTTGTGTTACTTTACAATTACAATCCTGCAGTTCTTTGTATGTGGCTGTATGTTACACACTGATGTCGAGGTTGTACTTGGTCCAAAATGCAGCACACAAGAACATAACACACACCTATCCTGGCATTTTTGGACTGGATACCAGTTCAGCTCTGAATCATTCTTATTTTGTGTAAGTGGAATGGTCTTACTGTGGGTTATTTATCTGACCCTCTGCAGATACATGTCCCATGTCATGCAATTATGTCATTCAGCAGCAACCGTCAAGAACTATAGTGTCAGCTCCAAAACTGTGCAACAGCCTCCCACTACAGATCACTTTCAAATCTCAAATTAAGAAACACTTTTTTACTCATAGGAGGTTGATTTGACTGTGGCTTTAAACCTTTCTCAGCTGTTTGTATTTCTTTCAATAGATACATCTATTGTTTTTTCATTTCTAATTTTTAAACTTTTTTAAGTCATTAAGACCCTAAGCTACTTTTGTGGCAGTTCTCAAATGAATTTTTCTCTCTATTTAACCTTTTTTAAAGAAATTTATCACTTTTCTCATAATTACCTCCGCCAAGGAGGTTATGTTTTTGCCAGGGTTTGTTTGTTTGTTTGTCTGTCCGTTAGTGTGCAGCATAACTCAAAAAGTTATGGACAGATTTGGATGAAATTTTCAGGGTTTGTTGGAAATGGGATGAGGAAGAAATGATTAAATTTTGGTGGTGATCGGGGGTGGGGGGGCCCACGGGGGGGGGCCACTGATCAGCCTTGGCGGAGGTCTGCGCTCTCCGAGTGCTTCTAGTTTATCTTCTGTGTTTTGCATTTTTCAGTGTAAATCATGTATTTTCCTATATTTAATTTACTGATAATGTAAATGTTTATAAAAGCTCAGAGTAAATTCAAAGGTTATATCAAAAACAGAGAAAACTGAAGTAAAAGTGACTTTTTCAACAACGAAAACTAATTACCTGAACATAAAACCCAGTGTTCCCATCATCCAGCTCCATGGGTTTTACTGGTGAAGCCATGTAGTAGAGGATGACGGTGTTTTCTCGTTCCTCTTTCCAAAAAGGTCATATCTGATGACTATGAAAAGATGGCAAACTGCATTTGACACCATTTATTGACATGTATTGACAGGATTAGTGAATCAACAGTTATTTAACGTTTTAGTTCAATACATGCATTTGGTCGTCGATGGCTGCTTGGGTCTTTATGGGTTAAAAGCTTTTAGTTTGTTGTCTTTGTGGTCAAACGGTGTTAAATCTTTCATTCAATCTTAGCTGTTTAAAGCATGTTTAGCACTTAACAAAACACTATGTTGTGTTTTTACATGTGCTATATCAATACACACCTTTTCTGTACATTCTGTATGAGCTGTATGAGCCCGTCTGCCACATATATTTTAAGGTTGGGCTAACTTGCTTTATTACTGCTGGAGAAATCCAGTCTCTACATTATATCCACATGTAACGCACGCACGCACGCACCCACGCACGCACGCACGCACACACACACACACACACACACACAGTATCTAGTATTAATAACTGTTGATCCACTAATCCTATCAATACATGTCAGTAACTGGTGTAAAATACAGTTATTCATCATTTCATGGTCATCAGATATGACCCATTTGGAGGTTCAGAGGCTCTATAGTTACCGTGGAAACACCATCATCTTCTACAACATTGATTCGCCAGTAAAACCAGTGGAGTTTGTGGATGGAGATACTGGGTTTATATTCAGTTAATGAGAGACTGGACTGAAAAAATATACTTTTTCTCCAGTTTTATCAGTTTCTGATATAATAATCCTCAACTTTAACCTGAGTTTTTATGAAAACCTACATAATAAGGAAATTAAATTTAAGAAAATACCTGATTTTCATTGAAATAACTAGAAGCACTCGGAGAGCGCAGACCTCCGCCAAGGCTGATCAGTGCCCCCCCCCGTGGGCCCCCCCACGCCAAGGAGGTTATGTTTTTGCCAGGGTTTGTTTGTTTGTTTCTTTGTTTGTCTGTCTGTTTGTCTGTCTGTTAGTGTGCAACATAACTCAAAAAGTTATGGACAGATTTTGATGAAATTTTCAGGGTTTGTTGGAAATGGGCCGCCCCGTGGGCCCCCCCACCCCCAATCACCACCAAAATTTAATCATTTCTTCCTCATCCCATTTCCAACAAACCCTGAAAATTTCATCAAAATCTGTCCATAACTTTTTGAGTTATGTTGCACACTAACGGACAGACAAACAAACAGACAGACAAACAAACAAACTAGAAGCACTCGGAGAGCGCAGACCTCCGCCAAGGCTGATCAGTGGCCCCCCCATGGGCCCCCCCACCCCCGATCACCACCAAAATTTAATAATTTCTTCCTCATCCCATTTCCAACAAACCCTGAAAATTTCATCCAAATCTGTCCATAACTTTTTGAGTTATGTTGCACACTAACGGACAGACAAACAAACAAACAGACAGACAGACAAACAAACAAACTCTGGCAAAAACATAACCTCCTTGGCGGAGGTAATAATAATAATAATAATAATAATAACTAGAAGCACTCGGAGAGCGCAGACCTCCGCCAAGGCTGATCAGTGGCCCCCCCCGTGGGCCCCCCCACCCCCGATCACCACCCAAATTTAATCATTTCTTCCGTATCCCATTTCCAACAAACCCTGAAAATTTCATCCAAATCTGTCCATAACTTTTTGAGTTATGTTGCACACTAACGGACAGACAAACAAACAAACAGACAGACAGACAAACAAACAAACTCTGGCAAAAACATAACCTCCTTGGCGGAGGTAATAATAATAATAATAATAATAATAATAATAATAATAACAATAATAATAATAATAACAATAAATGGTGATCAATTGCTTAAGACAAGTTAAATATAGAGAAAATATGAATTTGGGAACTGCCACTGAAGTAGCACTGGGTCTTTCTGGGTTAAACTGTTTAGATCATGGATTGTTTTGGTCACTGGGGGCTGTTTGGGTCTTTATCGGTTAAGTAAATTTCTAAAAATTAACTAATCACTCGATCTAATAAATATAGACAGTGCATATTCACATAGGGCATTCTCTATGCTAATAATAAGAACTTACAGTACCTGAAAAAAATGCGTTTTGCATGACCACCTGGTACAACATCTTGCCACTAGCAGTTCAAACTTAGTACAATACAGCGTTAAATATTATTCCATATAAAAACATCAAAGTGTAGTTGAAAACATTGCATGTGCATTTGTGGCATAGCCTGACCAGATGACTGTTTTTACCAATTTAATGTGGCACCGAGTGCTTCAGATGAAATACACACACAAATGCATGCACACACTCATTGTTTTGAACATTGGCAGGCGGTAATATCAGCATTAGCATATAAAAGACAGCAGCTGGAAGGTGTAGCTGTCACTGTTGTTTTGTTGCTTGTTGTGTTATCCATTTGGATGGCAGCTCCTCTGCTCCCGCTATCCCTCACTTCGCTAACATGCCGTTGAATTCCAACCTGTCTACTGCAGGGTCATGTGACTCTTTGTATCACTAATCGCATCACTGCAGACACCTCTGACAAATACGGTGTAGTCACGCGTTTGTTCCATTTTCTACATTTGTCTTTGCTGACTTTAAGGAAATCTAAAAGTTATGATCAGAAAACTTCCACCAATTTAGAGGAAAATCTTTCATTTTTAGAACTGAAACAGCTGAAGAAGCCAGTTTTTACTTGTGAGTGCTTCCCAGAACTTGGAATAATGCGAGTTACAGTAGATCACTTATCACAGGCTGTAAGTTGAGTTGAAAGACAGAGCTGCCCTCGGCAAAGAACACTTTATCTCAGATAGCAGCAGGGTGCAACCTACCAACTCCTCCCTCTCTCCTTCTGTCTGTTTCTCACTTTCTTTCTTTCACTCAAAGATGTAAATGTTCAAACGGACTAAATTCTTCAAAGCTCCTATGAGCATGAAAGACCAGTCTCCGCCCTCATTGCTAATTGATGGCCTTGCATCGCAGCATGAAAGCTAGATGAGCCTTGCTTGAGACTCTCATTAGCGGTAACTACAGTACAGTTAGCTCCATTAAAATTACATGTCAGACATCCTAGACACACCTTATGCTGATCTCCTTTCAGTCTAATTTCTTCACTTTAAATGTCACTTACAGAACATGCTGAGTGATCTCATTGTCGTACAAGTCAAAGGGTGTACCTTTTGTGTTTTGAACAACGGTCTGATGGGTAGGCAGAGTTTAGGTCAGGTGGTTATGTAAGTAGGGTAGTTAGAATGCAATCATCCTGTAAATCTGCCAAATAGAAGAAAACAACAGTGAGAAAAATACATTATTGTTATATAATATGTATAATATTAAAAATGTTCTGTTTTTATTATTACCTCTACCTCTTTTCCACACCTATCAGTATACTGCTCCTATTTAGGTTGTTTTCTCCTCTGGAAAAAACAGTGAATGTTAAAATAGAGCCTTTTGGTGCTGATTTTACCTGTTCTCTGCATAACACACAGGTTTCCTCTAGGTCCAGGTTCCCTCACTGTTAAAATCAGGTACATACACTACCAGTCAAAAGTTTGGACTCACCTGGTTTTTCTTTATTTTCATGAATATTTACATTGTAGATTCTCACTGAAGGCATCAAAACTATGAATAAACACGCATGGAATTATGTAGTTAAAAAAGTGTGACATAACTCAAAGCATGTTTTATATTTTTGATTCTTCAAAATAGCCACATTTTGCTTTTATTACTGTTTTGCACATTCTTGGCATTCTCTGGATGAGCTTCATGAGGTAGTCACCTGAAATGTTTTCCAAAAGTCTTGAAGGAGTTCCCAGTGATGCTGAGCACTTGTTGACCATCTGTGGTCCATCTCATGCCATTTAAATGAGAAGGTGAGTCCAAACTTTTGACTGGTAGTGTATGAGTTTTGGCTCGTCACCCTATTTTAACATCACAAATTTCTGGTGACCTCAGACATTCAAAACAGAGACATTTTTTTTGCAAAAATTAATTTGTTGATAATATAATATTTTGCTATACTATGTTGCAAATAAACATTAATTTTAGATGACATTTACTCTATATAATGTATATTATTATGGACGGAGGCAGAAAAGCCAGGTGTAGATTACTGCACAAAGTGAGAATTTTATTTTCCTTGGTCAGGATATGTACAGTCAGTCCAGCTTGGATTTACAAGGCTGACAATTAATACTGAACAAACAAGAACTCAAACTATGAATTATGAAAGAGCTGCAACATCTTAAACCATCCACAATGAAGGTTTGAAAGATAAACAGTACCACAGTGCTTCAGTTTCAGCTTGACAGTTTGTCATGTCTTTTATGTACTGTGATTATCTCTTTCAACTCACCATACATTTTTTTTTATAAGTAAGTTTTTTGGGTTTTTTTTCATCAGTTACTGAAAGTTTCAGGTGACCCCATTTTAATTCCAGGCGACCCCACATGGGGTCCCAACCCCAAGGTTGAAAAACACGGGGCTATGTTGTGTTTATGTTCAACAGTGTAGATCAGTAGGTGCTTTAGTATTACCAGTGGCTGTTTGGGTCTGTATGGGTTAATACCCGTTGATCCTCTAATCCTATCAATGCATGTAAATAATTGGTGCAGATTCTCATCTTTTCATGGGCGTCAGATATGACCCATTTGTTGACCTATTTTGTTTTGTTACATTTTCTACAGCAACCACTTAGCTGTTTTGTCCCACTGTCTTTTTTTCGTCCCGTCCTTGTACACTTTCATCTATATGAGCCCTCCCTCTATGTATATGTATACAAGCAAAGAATGGATGAACATGCAAATATAAAGTTTGAGATTGTTACTTGAACACAAGGTGTAATTAAAAATAAAGTTGTCCTCTGAAGAGGGGTGGTGGTGGTGGGTTAAAAAAAAAAAAAAAAGATATGACCCATTTGGACGTTTAGAGGCTCCGTAGGGAACATAGAAACACCATCACCTTCTACAACATTGATTCACCAGTAAAAGCCATGAAGTTGGATCAATGACATTGGACAGAGACACTTATTTTATATTCAGTTACTGATATCTTTACTAAAAAAGTCACTTTTTCTTTAGTTTTATAAATATATTAACCTGCAACTTTAATCTGAGCTTTTATGAACATCTACATGATCAGTGAATTAAATGTAGGAAAATACCTGATTTTTACTGAAAAAACACAAAATACAGAAGATAATATAACAATAAATAGTGATAAATCACTTAAGGAAGGTTTTGTGGGAACGACTACAACAGTAACACTGGGTCCTTATGAGTTAATTATGATAATTGATAGTAATCTGATAATCAAAGATTCATTAAGCAGGATTTAGCAGCATCTGGTAGTGAGGTTGCAGATTCCTGAATATTCATCACCTCACCACCCTCCCTTTGTAAACTCACAGTAGCTGCAAAAAAACACAAAAAGCCAATGCAGGCTTTAGTTAGAGCCACTGTTTGTTATTCTTTCTTCCTCTGTGCCTATTGTTGAAACTTAGTGCCAGTTGTTCCAAAGTTGCCTTCATGTTTCTAGGGGAAACTATGCATTAAGACTTATGTAGACAAGTTTCACTGCTGTCACATATTTCATTAAAGCAGGTGGAGCCAAAATCATAGAAAACTATTTAAAAAATTTAAAAAAAAATCACATCTTTCTTTTGCACTTCTGTCCTCTTTGTCCAAATCAAAACACTACATACAGGGTGGGTGAAAAGTAACTAGCTATTAGAAATTGCTTATAGAATTTTTAGTATCACTGAAGTCATGACAAAAACATTTTTTAAACAGACAACACTAATGGGGATTTTCTTTTTTTCTCATTCTGGAGGACTTGGAGACACGGATTCAGGAGGTTCTCAATGATACCCCAGATGACATCATTCAGAAGGTGGTTCATTTTCATCCCTGATGGTTTGAGGAAAGTACTTGGTGCCACAGGTGCTTACATTGAAATATAAAGATTTACCTTCATTTTCCCATGTAATAAACAACATGTATCACTTGTTTCAATAAATTTGTAATCAGAATGTGGATTTTATTAACAATTTTTAATGCCTAGTTACTTTTCACTCACCCTGTAGATGACCTGAGGTTATTTCTGTGTTGAGCTACATAGAGTAGTAGGGTTGTGTCTGACTGAATCCTAAAGGTATTTGGTTAATAAAGCTACCATTCACACAAAACAGAAAATGATTTGATGAAGTGTTGTTTCCTCAACACTTAAATTACATTACACTCAAAGATACAGCAGTGACCAGAATATTAGAGCACTTGACAGACAGAAAATATTGACCTTTTTTGCTCCCAAAACATGATTTGATTTCATAATGCTCATGAAAAATGCAGATGGTTGCTCTGAGGACAACAAATATTAGATGAAGTGAGTCCTACTATTTATTTATTTATTTTGATCCCTTTTTAACTTTAATATTTACTTAATGAGTTGGGTACGCCTTGTACATTCAACAGAATAGAACAACTGTGTCGAAAGGTTCACCATCACCATCAATTAACGACACAAACATCCACCAGTGACCAAAACCGTCTACTGATGTAAACTGTTTAATACCTGTTGATCCTATCAATACATGTAAATAATTGGTGTAAAATGCAGTTTGTCATCTTTTCATGGTCATCAGATATGACTCATTTCAACGTTCAGAGGCTCCGTAGTTATCATGGAAACACTGTCATCTTCTACAACATTGATTCACCAGTAAAACCCATGGAGTTGGAGCAATGACAATGGATGGAGACACTGGGTTTAGGTTCAAATGATAGATTTGACTAAAAAAGTCACTTTTCCTGCAGTTTTCTCTGTAATTGGTATAAAACCCCTCAACTTTAATCTGGGTTTTTATGAACATTTTTATGATCAGTAAATTAAATATAGGAAAATACCTGATTTGTAGTGATAAAATGCAAAACACAGAGGATAATATTTTAATAAATGGTGATAAGTCACTTACGAAAGGTTAGAAATGGAGAAAATTTCTTTTGGGAACTGACATAAAAGTGGCGCTGGGTCTTTATGGGTTAACCACGATTACACCTGACAAGTGAGGAATTTGGGTTCTTCTGTGACGGAACGTGATTGTGTGACATTGACAGTGAAATAGGCCTAGCTTGTAGAGAAATGACCTAAATCACCTTATGATAGATTATTATATTCTAAAAATAAATAAATAAATAAATAAATAAATAAATAAATAAAAGAAAGAAAGAAACCTCTGACATATGTCAAGTGTTGTAATAATTTTGGTCACCACTGTACATTGAATTGAACTGATCTGAAATTTTTGTCCAGTTACACCACCGCAAAGCCACAAAAAACATTGCATGTTTCAATGTCTAATAGGACCATGATGAGGTGATTCTGACAGATGTACATATAAAAGCATCTAAGTTAACAATACCTATATTGTAAATTCATCATTATTGTGAATTTTTCCGTTTGATGCCTGATTGCCTATAATGGGTGACAACATTTGACTTCTCTTCCATCTATGCTTTTACAGTTGTACTCATAAGTTTTCATACCTTGACAGACTGCACATGGGATGGTCTTGGATGTTCCAACATGATAATGACCCAAAGCACAAGGCCAAGTCCACCTGTCATTGGCTACAGCAGAAAAAAGTGAAGGTGAAGGAGTTTCCATCTCAGCCTGCTGACCTCAATATCATTGAGCCACTTTGGGGAGGTCTCAAACAAGCAGTTCATGCAAGAAAACCCAAAATCTGAAAGGAACTGAAGGTATTTTGCCAAGAAGAATGGGCAGGTTTACCATCTGAGAAAATAAAGTGCCTCATCCACAACGACCACAAAAGACTTAAACTGTTAATAGTCACTTTTCCATTGACCCTCAAATTGCACAAACGTAACTTGCACATAAAAATTTACTTAATGGACAAATGACAATTTCTCCAACAGTCTCATTTTTAAAATTAAAAATTTTTGCGCTGGCAAGAGGTGGTTTTGTGGGTGTAGCGCAAATGGTATATCATGCAAAACTGCAATGGAAAGACCTTTTTTCGCAACTAGAATCAGGTGAATTAAAAAAACGGATGCTGATGGATGTTACAACAAGTGAAGAAGAGGAAGAAGAAACATGTCGCAGTATGGGTGGAGACACCAGGAAACCTAATCACTTTTTAATTTAGTATGAGATAGAGGGGTAATATATAATAATAATGAATATATCTGTAAATCAACACCATTTTTACGTTTGTCACCATGTTTATGGAATGACTTTTTGTGTCATCTTACGACAATAAATAAACAAATCATCACATTTGTGATTTTATGGAAAAACTGACATTACGCACTTCTGTTTTTTCGATATTTAGTAAATATCGGCAACGTTTTGCATGGATGTCCAATGGAAAAGCGACTACTGATGTTAAAGGGGCCAATACAGAGGATTAAGTATTAGGGTATGTAAACTGATAAGCACAACTGTATATCTAAACAGAAGACTCAGAAGACGACCTCCTCCCTAAAGAGTTTATGAAAACTATGCTGAGGAAAAGATGACTAATATTAAGGTGATTAAACACTAATAAAAACATTAAACATTAAATTTCATTTTGGCAAACAGACCCCTATATCTTGCACACAGAGCCTGTAACTACTCAGACTGTGCAGGCAAAACACCTGAAGAATATTTACTTCAGCTCTTGAAAAATAATAATATGCTAATGTCACTTTAAATTAATTAATCATCTGTGAAAGTAATTATTTGCTGCTCGACTCACGCACTGATCTGCTATCACTGTCAGTGATATGATCGAAGCATAAACACTGTGCTTTTTTTTTTTTTTTTTTTTTTTACAAATTTTTCTTCCTAATTAATCTTCAGTATGTACTTGCAAAAAAAGAGAAGTGTGATATAATATAAATCATGTTTCCAGGGGCTTTAATACCCTGTAAAATCCACATATGACAGCTGCCACATGATAAATTGTCTACACTCATAAACAGCGGCAATAATTATGAGGATCCGCAGAACCACATGTCAGTCTCCACGTGTTCATGGATTATCTCATGATCCAGTATTTGTCTCCATTTCAGCTGTTGCATAGAGCTAATTGACATTGCATTTCAGTGATTAAAGGTGGTAACAAACAAGCGTACTCAGACTATTTTGAGCTCCATGTGTTTGTGTGTGTGCTAGCTTGCGATACAGTACTTCATGTACACACAACGTGCCTCTCTAAGCTTTTCTCACCGGGAAGTGGCTATCTATTCAGTGGCAGATATGCACCAGGGTCTGTGATTGGCACATTTTAAATCCCTCGCCATGTCACTGGAAGGCCACCAACTGGGGAGCACATGTGCATGTGTATGTGCAAATGTGTGGGTTAGGATGTATGTGTGCAAATGCCACAGATCCCAAAGGAATTAGGTTGATTTTTTGAGGGCTTCCAAGTAGCCCTGGGATCTCTCATGCATGTGTGTCTCTATTTGTTATCTTTCCGTCCACATGCTGAGTTTAAGTGCGCTGCCAGAGAACAGTGCAGAAGACAAATCCCGTGTCGAGGTTATCCATGATTCAGCCGTGTTACTTGAGAGAGAGAGAAAGCAACGGAAAAACGGAGAGAGAAAGAGAAGGCTTTGGTATATTAAGGAGATAATATGGACGGATCAGGGAATGAGAAATGAAAATACACAGAGGTTGGCAAAAGGTGAAAAAAGACAGAGGAGGAGAGGGGGTGGGGAGTGTTGAAGGGTGCAGAAGGAGGCCAGAAAGGAGAGGAGAGATCAGTAATCTGAACTCTTTGTCAGAGTAACAGATTAGCTCAGTGGGTGAAATGATATATGACTGGCACCGGCCTCCTCACATGCACACGCGCACAATCACACCCCCACTATGGATCAATTACCCTGTCATCCATGTGTGCTACCATACATCATCACCTCGATTACATCTCTCACACACACTATATATACTCTATACACACCAAAGAACTTCAGCCTTACTTTGTCTCAGTGTGTGTGTCTTAGTGTTTTACCACAAACTTTCCATACTGCCTGACTTCTGTGGCCTTAATACCTTTTTGCTGACCATCTGTTTTTTCTCACCACCGGAGGGGGAAACTGCAAACCCCAACATATAGCTCAACACACACACTCAGAGATATATATACACACTTCCATGCACTGTCACGCGCATATAGTTACACCCAAAAGCCAGTGGGGCCGCTTCCTCAAATGAGCTGCGATGGTCAGAGTGACTGAGCCCAGACCAAGTCATTTGCCGTGAACAAACGTCTTTGGGCAGCTCAGATCATTTCAGGCGCTGCAAGAGACCAACAACAACACACATACGAACGCACGCACACAGGTCAGTTTGGTTGGGCGCGGTGTCGATCACCCCACCGCTCTTGTTGGTCTAGTCTATTGGGAAATGCCCATAGCTCAGCTAAAGTGAGTTCAATTTAATTTGAACTTCACACAGCCAAGCAGCGAGAGAAGAGTTAAGGGAAGGAAGAAGGAGAGCCAATATTGTTTTGTCCCTCTTCAAGTGACACAAACGTTTCAGACTTTTCCACATGTCCGGCGTCCGGTCCTCTGAGAGACACTCTGAGGAGGAGTGTGAATGAGAACATGCCAGGGCAGCAACTATGATTATTGTTGAAGATTTTGTCCTCATCCAGTGCTTGTTTTGTGCATAAAATGTCAGGAAAGGGTGAAAAATGTCGATCTCTATTTCTCAAGATAATGTGGGGGTTTTTTTGTTTTTTTTTTGGCTCTTTCTAAAGTTATTCTATTAGCTGTCACAGAGAAATAAAGAAACCAGAAAATATCTATTTACACTGTTGCCCATAAAGTTGGAATAACTTAGTTTTCAGACACATTCTTCTTTTTATTCCTATTTATCCACATCAGTAAACACCTTTAACCAGATGCAATGATTACACTTTATCTATCAAGAATAAATCACAGTGTCACAATCATTTCATGAGAATAGATAAAAATGTTTGTTCCAGCTTCATAGGCAGAAGTGTATTTGCAGTATTTCTATGTTTACTTAACAGTGGTGCACTACAAAGCAAAGCCTTTACCACCACTGCAAATATGGGTATAAACACTGCATTTCTGTTTAACCCCAAAACACCAAATGTATCATATTTGATACATGAGTTTTGAAGCCCTCTGCATGATCAGTGTGATATTTTTTTCTTGAAAAACCTGATGTAGACGATTAGATACATGCAATACATGGTTAAGCCACTGCAGGGGAGGAATTCATTCACCCGAGGCCTTTCCAGTGACACCACAAGATACTCATTAATGAGGAAGGAGGTAGAACTTTGCTAGTTTTGAAAAGGAATTACCAATTTGTTAGACATATTTGTGTTATATTATGTTTTTGTTTATTCAAAAATAATAATATTTGAGCATTGAGACCTGATGTATCAAATATGATACAAAAATTGAAACTCATACATGGAAATTGATATTTGAGAAAAAAAAAGGACCAGAAGGACCAATACAGGCTCCAGTTTCAAAGAACTGGAATTTTCTGTCAGTGATTTAATGGTTCAGGCTTTACAGGGTTAATGTTATAGAACTTCAACAAGCATATTCCACTTCCTTTAGAAGTATTGATTATGTATATGGTCATTAATTTGTTTTTAGATGCTTAAATTATAATCTCAACTTTTAACACAACAAAGACATAAATAGCAACAGAAACAAGAGAAAACTAGAATATCCAAAAGCACCACAGCTGGATTAAAATACAAGTGAAGTAAAGATTTACATTTATATACACTGTTGTCCATAATGTTGAAATAGGCCTTCATATTTTCAGCTCTTCTCATGAAATGATTACAACAATGTGATTTATTGTTGTTAAAGTGTAACTGGGACTCAGTATGTAATCATTGCACCCGGGTAAAGGTGATTACTGATGTGTATAAATAGGAATAAAAAGAGGAAAACAAAAGTATTCCAACTTTATGTGCAACAGTGTGATTTAAGCGAATGGGATCATAGCATTTTCAATCTATTTTGTAGGAAAAAAAAATCCTCAGATTGATTAAATGTAATTGCTAAGAGCTAATCCATTAATTGGTTATTCTCTGCAGCTTTATTGTGTGTGTTTGTGCATCAGTGTTTTTTTTTTTTGTTTTTTTTTTTTTACCTTATGATGATTTAAACCTGTCACATTCTGGGACCACAACTAAAGCTGGTCCACAAGATGTAAAGCACTAAAATTGAACATTAAAGGTCCAGTGCATAAGATTCATATAATATTCATTCATATAATATTAATAATATTCATAGTCTTGTTTCCAGTGCTGTATGGTCGCCTAAAAAAATCACTTTCACTTCATATTGAGCATTTACATGTACTGAAGGACCACATAGTGTCTGCAGAGTCCACCATGTTGGACCACAATGTTCTAAAGCAGCTCATGCACCTTCTCTCTCTCTCTCTCTCTCTCTCTCTCTCTCTCATTACTCCTTACTTCCCTTAGCTAAAATGCAGAACATATACTTAGTAATAGGGGTCTTTCACTCAGATGAGTTGGGGATTCAGTTGGTTGCAGTCATTATATATTATACTCTGAACATTTAAAACTTGACTGGTTTTAAATTATGGATCACAACAATAATTAAGTTACTATAAAGTACATTTATGTGTCAAAAGTGTTTGTTATCATGCATTTTAGGAATGTAAATATTTCTAGAGAATCACATTGTGAGGGCAAACCTTATGAGTTGACCTGTGGTAAAGTTAGCGTTAGGTTTAAATCCAATAAAGATCCTTCTGTGTGAAAACGTGTGTGCTCTTGTACCGATGCTTTAATTCATGCTTCTTTCTCTTGCCCTTTTTTCTGTTTTACGGTGCATTGAACCTTCAAGACTTGGCTGATTTTAACCCATAAGGACCCAGTGTGACTTTTGTGGCAATTTCCAAATGAATTTTTCCTCTATATTTAACCTTTCTGAGGTGATTTATCACCATTTATCGTAATGTCATCCTCTGAATTTTGCAGTTTTTCCAGTGAAAATCATTTATTTTCCTATTTTTAATTTACTGATCATGTAAATAGGCAGCTGTGGCCCTTGAGCAAGGCACTTAACCCCCCATTTACTCCCCGGGCACCTGCTATGGCAAACTTGCTGCTCCTAGTTTGCAGTACGTGTTGTGTTCCTGCATGTTCTAGAGATGGGTTAAAAGCAGAGGTTGAATTTCAGTGTGTGGTAAAAAATTTACTATATGCTGACAATAAAGGATCCTAATTAATTAATTATAAAAATTAAAGCTCAGAGTAAAGTCAAAGGTTATTTTATTGAAACAGAAAAAAAATGAAGAAAAAGTGACTTTTTCCGCAAAATATACCATCAGCTAAACATAATAACAAGCCTCAAAAGCCATTGTTATTTATCAAACTCCATTGGTTTTACTGATGAATCAATGTTGTAGAAGATGACAGTGTTTCCACATTCACTACGGAGCCTCTGAACGTCCAAATGGGTCATATCTGATGATCAAGAAAAGATGACAAACTGCATTTTACACCAATTATTTACATGGATTGATGGAATTAGTGGATCAACAGTTAAGATCAGGGGTCACCAATCCTGGTCCTCGAGGGCTACTATCCTGCATGTTTTAGATGTATCCCTCTCCCAGCACACCTGACGGTCATTATCAGGCTTCTGCAGAGCCTGATGATAGGCCTATCATTTGAATCAGGTGGGTTGGAAGAGGGATACATCTAAAACATGCAGGATAGTAGCCCTCGAGGACCAGGGTTGGTGACCCCTGGTTTAGATAGATGTTTTTGGTCAACGGTGGACGTTTGGGTCTTTATGGGTTAATAATTGGATCAACACAAAATAAAGTCACTGTTAAGCACATGCAATGGTTTTTATCATGCATTATGATGATCTAAACCAGACCAGGGCATTGTAAGGCCCAGGGGCCACATGCGGCCCGACAGCTGACCCAAACTGGCCCACATGAGGTCACTGGCAAATTAAAAGTCAATGCAAATATATATCATCATAATAGATGTAACCAATACAACGCCGCTACTTTTATTTTGAAGGATCTGCTAATTTACCATTTTTTCACACATATTTTCTGTACTTGCATAAGGCTTATGCACTGATTGGTTTGTTGGTCAGTTTCAGCCCATGAAGATGTCAGCTAACATCAAAAAAAGAAAGACTGATTCCGAATGCAGAGTTTTTAACAAGACATGGACTTGAAAGTATTTCTTTACTGAAGTCAGAGGTAAAGAAAAAGAAAAGGAACTGTGATATGCAAACAGAAAAAACTGGATGCATTTATAGTTTTTCATGTAAAGTTAATGTAGAGCTGGTTTTGCACATTTTTGAAAGTCTTTTTGTGAATATTCATTAAATAGTTGTATTCTGTGTGCCACATTTTCATTTTATTATTGTATTGTTGCATTTACTGTTTTTGTATTATGTATATATATATATATATATATACACATACATATATCTCAAATGGGGGGTTAAGTGCCTTGCTCAAGGGCCACAGCTGCCTATTTACATGATCAGTAAATTAAAAATAGGAAAATGAATGATTTTCACTGAAAAAACTGCAAAATTCAGAGGATAACATTACAATAAATGGTGATAAATCACTTCAGAAAGGTTAAATATAGAGGAAAAATTCATTTGGAAATTGCCACAAGTCACACTGGGCCCTTACGGGTTAAAATCAGCCAAGTCTTAAAGGTTCAATGCACCGTAAAACAGAAAAAAGGGCAAGAGAAAGAATCATGAATGAAAGCATCAGTACAAGAGCACACACGTTTTCACACAGAAGGATCTTTATTGGATTTAAACCTAACGCTAACTTTACCACAGGTCAACTCATAAGGTTTGCCCTCACAATGTGATTCTCTAGAAATATTTACATTCCTAAAATGCATGATAACAAACACTTTTCATGTATAAATGTACTTTATAGTAACTTAATTACTGTTGTGATCCATAATTTAAAACCAGTAGAGTTTTAAATGTTCAGAGTATAATATATAATGACTGCAACCAACTGAATCCCCAACTCATCTGAGCGAAAGACCCCTTTTACTAAGTATATGTTCTGCATTGAAGTAAGGAGTAATGAGAGAGAGAGAGAGAGGAGAGCTGTAAGTGTGTTGATCCGCCCCTTAACATCTGTCAGAGTTTCTCATTTGGCCCCATAGGAAACTCCATTGCCCTCCCCTGATCTAAACCTTTAGACAGTCACATTATGGGGTCAGAGGTTTTCCTGGTGCAAACTGATCTTGTTGGTTTTGTGTTTTTAATGCCATGTAAAGACCCTTTTGTCTGTAAACATGTGTGTGTGCTCTTGTGTGTACTGGTGCGTCTTCCTCTTCGTCTTCCAGTCTACGCTCACATGATATTATATACCTGTCCAACAGGTCCTGGCACAGCCCATATGGCCCTCTTCACATTACTGTACAGTATCATTTACGTTCTCTGGGTGCGCCTCTGTGCTCTGTTGTTCCATGCTGTGGCCGCTAGGTAGCGCTGCTCTACTTCAGAGCCGGGAGCAGAGCTGCGCCGTCAATGCAGGAGGCGGACGGGCAGGAGCGCACAACAGTCCGCCCGACTCCCAGACCGCGTCGCACCTCCGTCCCGCCACACCGGACCAGTTTCACATCACTTTGAAGAGGACGAAGACGGGATCCCCAAACAAAAAGCCCCATTAAGGGTTAAAGTCGGATGTTCCCTCAGTGTTGGCATGGCTCAGTAACTAAGTTTCCTCTTTCACTGTCTGAGCCAAAGAGGAGGAGAGGAGCGCAACTTTCAGAGGACCCTTTCCTTGCGCAGGAGTATCAGCGGGGGCAGCGCACGGGTTTTACCCCTGGAGGTCACATCCCTTCTTTCTCTGTAGCACACGACTGCGGAGGTGGATGGTAATGGTCTAACTTTTGCGCTCCAGTCGAACCTGCGCGGCCGGTGAGAAAGAGAGAGAGAGAGAGAGGGAAAGAGGGAGAGAGAGAGAGAGAGAGAGAGAGGAGCCGTTTTATGCTTTTGGAGAGGGGATGCCAGCCTCTCCTCCATCTCGGATAGCAGAGCGGCTATGAGGAGAGAGGTCTACCTGCTGGGCTAAACAAGACCACACCGCACCAACAGGTATGGATCTGGATAGCCTTGGTACCTGGACACAGACGCCTGGTGCATCTCCTGCTTTTACTGCGCTTTTTGTTTCTGAAAAGTGTGCGTAATGTAAAGTAAATGAGTGTCACACCTGCAAGCATGAGTAGAACTGCAACGATCTGCTGCTTATCTGCTGTTTTAAAGCCTTTTACGCACGGAATGGATTCTAATTGATCTGTTCCATTTGAGGTAAAAGACAAGGTTTTGATTGTATGAAGACACGCACAGTTGGTGTAAGGAAAAAAAGAAAAAAAAAACAAACAAACCAAACAACAGAAACTACTCAGGCTTATACCGTCTCATGCTGGGATGTGGCACCACTTCTGTCATCATGGTCATGATTTTATAGGAAAGACAAATGATTGCGGTTGTTTCAGGTGTTGCACAGCCTATACAGCATATGGATCTCTCTCTCTACCTCACGCTCTCCCTTCTCCACATTCACACACATCCACGTACACTAGGACACGCAGGTCTGAGCTGTGCGTATACAGGGGTGGGGGTGGGGGGGCATATGGCGCCGGGTTCAGTGCGCTATTTTCGGCAGAACAGTCGTTTCAGCGGTAACAGTCAGCTGTCTGGGTTGTTTGGATTGTGTGAATAAGCTGTGGTATTTCTACATATGCTCTCTACAATACGTCATAAACACATTGTCACGTTTTTTTCTTTTTTTGGATGAGCCTCACCATGACGCACCTCTACTTGTTTCCACATTGAAAACACTTGCATCAAACTGCAGCTTGTGCTGTCTGTGCGCCATAAGAATACAATGACAAGTGCTTTAGGTATTAAAAAGTGAAGAGGATACAGTATGGCAGTGTGGGGAGACCCATCACTCTGACACCAGTGGTTCATCCGTGGGCGTCAGCTGTACACCATGCATCATCTCATTTTGATTAATGTCTAAAACAGCCTAACCTTTATTGGGAAGTTAAAGGAAACATAAGCCATAAGTCAGCAGACAGAAGCAGTTAGGTGCTGAGTAGCCTCCTGGTTTATTAAAACACATGGGTGGTGCCTCCTTATTATGTTGCTCTGTGTTTGTTGAAGGCCTTTTCTTAGACTTGGAGCTGTTTATCACCTTAAGGCTGTGGAGATGTTATAAAATGTGAAACACATAGAGCTGGACACGACCCCTCTGCAGAGAGAGGAAGAGAACTGACAGTGAAGCATGACTGACAGGACAGAAAGAGGCAGCGAGGTGGGGCAGCGCCTGGAGGAGGATGAGCTCCTCTGAGATGTGTTGAGGTTCATGGACAGACTCTGGAAACCGAGTCGGGAAAAGACACAGTCACATTTAATTCCGAAAGACATTTAAGACAATATGGGTTGACCAAAGGGCTTTAATAACACAGAAATGAAAAGGGAATACATCAAAAGAAAGCAGTCACTGATGAGTTTTTTTTTAATACTGTTTCTTTGCTGTGTATGTATTTTTAAAAGAGGGCATCACACATGAATACCATGAGGAGCTGTTCTCCTTGAGGGTCTTAAATATGGATCTTTGCTTTTAGTGATGCTTCTATAAATATTTAGGCTTTTTAAACCATAAAGACCCAAACATCCACTGGCAACCAAAACCATCTGATGTAAAATGTTTAACCCTTTCATGTAGAGTGGTTACTCCAGTGGACAGTTATTCTCCAGCTGTTCTCTTGTATATTCAGGAGTTTATTGTTTTAGTTCCATATCAGCCGACACAGTGGACACTTATGCACCATCCCATAATACACTGACATTCATACCATTACTGTAACTTTATGCTCGTAACCCTTTCATGCATGGATTATGAGAACCTTATCAAGATTTTTTTCTTGAGTGTTTTTATTCCTCTTTAGGCATGAAAAAAACAATGACATTGAATTATTATTATTGTTCTTTTAAATTAACCTTTTTTATGGAGTTACAAAAATGTCCACTCATTTGGACACCATGTGTTTAATTTTTGAAGCAAAGAAACATGTATTTAAATGCAATATCGGAAAGTGAAACTGTGTGAAGACTATGAAACGAAAGCATTTTTAATGCAGCTAATCTGATGTTTTCTCACCTTTTATCACATTCTAATACTAGTTCTTACTCACTTCATGGAGATAATATTAAAAAAAAAAAACTTTTTGTTTAAGAAAACTGTTAATTTCAGTCTAATAACAACTAGCAATTGATTTACACTCAATCATGTCACTGCAGATCAGGTTTATCAAGAACATAAAGTTACAGTAATGGTATGAATGTCAGTGTATTATGGGATGGTGCACAAGCGTCCACTGTGTTGGCTGATATGGAACTAAAACAACAAAACCCATGAATATACAAGAGAACAGCTGGAGAAGAACTGTCCACTGTAGTGACCAGTATGTATGAAAGGGTTAATAAACCTGATCTGCACTAACATGACTGAGTGTAAATCAATTGGTAATTGTTATTAGACTCTAATTAACAGTTTTCTCAAACAAAAGTTGTTGTTTTTTTAAATTATCTCCATGAAGTGAGTAAGAACTAGTATTAGATTATGTTAAAAGGTGAGAAAACATTAGATTAGCTGCATTAAAAATACTTTTGTTTCATAGTTTTCACACAGTATATCACTTTCTGATGATGGGTTTTAAATAGGGATGTAACAATTTGAAAATTTGATATCACGATTATTGTGACCAAAATTATCACAGTTATCATTATCATCGCGGTATTGCTGAAATTGTGCTCAAAATGTTCAAAAAGTACGAATACACACACAAATATTTTAACCAAATTGTATTTAAAAAAACAAACAAACAAACAAATAAAAAAAAATTGGCACAATGTACCTTCTGTTGCAGAAACATTCAAATATTAACCCTTAGTGGTCTGACTCTATTTTGTCCGATTTTCAGTCCTTTTGATTTTGCCTTTACATACTATATAAACAAATGTTTACTATACCCATGTTTAGGATCTGTTTTTTGCAGCACAACTTCATCTATATCATCTGTCTACTATTTTTTTTAACTTTAACCTACTATAAAAACAGAAAAGGACAAAAAACACACAAAAAAATAAAATCCGATTTGAAAAATGTATGTAATTTATTGCATAAATAACACACAGATGCTTAACAAACCTTTTCAAAGACTTTAAAAGTGAATATTGGTTCCAAATATTCGGTATATAAAATTAAAATTGTAATATATTAAAACTATACTCAAATATTTGACATAAAACCAGATCTTTACACTGGGTTTTTTTTTCCCCTAAAAGTGCAGTAATCAAACACAGTTATCATGATAATTAGAATTTAAACGGTAATACTAACCATCTACAATTTTACCGCGGTTTATCGTTATACCTGTAATCGTTACATCCCTAGTATTAAATACATGTTTCTTTGCTTAGAAAATTAAATACATGGGGTCCAAATGAGTGGACATTTTTGTAACTCTATGAAAAATAGGTTAATTAAAAAAAAAAAAAAAAAGAATCAGTCTCATTGTTTTTTTTCTTGCCTGAAGAGGAATAAAAACACTCAGGAAAAAAATCTTGACTAAGGTTCTCATAATTCATGCATGAAAGGGTTAATAAGTTCTGATCCACTAATCCTATCAATACATGTAAATAATTGCAGTTTTTCATCTTTTCATGGTCATCAGATATGACCCATTTGGATGTTCAGAGGCTCCGTAGTGAACGTGGAAACACTGTCATCGTCTATAAAATTGATTCACCAGTAAAACCCATGGAGTTGGATCAATGACAGTGGATGGAGACGCTTGTTTTATATTCAGTTATTTATCTCTTTGCTTAAAAAGTCACTTTTTGTGCATTTTACTCAGTTTTTTGATATAATAACCCTCAACTTTAATCTGAGCTTTTATAAAATCTACATGATCAGTAAATTAGATATAGGAAAATACATGATTTTCATTGAAAAAATGCAAAGTAAAGAAGATAATATTACAATAAATGGTGTTAAATCACTGAAGAAAAGTTAAATATAGAGAAATAATCATTTGGGATCTGCCACCAAAGTAGCACTGCAAAAATGAACAGTCTATCCTTGATATGTACAGCAATTTTGTGCTTTGTGGATAGTCAGAATTTAGTCTGATATGTGAGGATTTTGAGTTAGTCAAGGAATCTGACAGGGATTTAAGGTAGGTGAAGGATGGGGTAAGGGGGTGGGAGATTATAAGTTAGACTTCATCCTGCTCCTTTCCGACTTTCTTTTATATAATTTTCTGTTATCTGATTTTAATGCAATATTCAAAATAAATAAATTAAAAAACAAAACAAACAAACTTGGTCTTTATGGGTTAAAACCTATTATACTGAAGTAATCACATAGGCTCCAACGTGTGGGGAAAGGTAGACAAGAAGAGAAAGGAAACATTAGCACATGCAGATATGGCAGAAATTTACAGAGCAGGAACATTATAAGTATATTTTGCATCCCATTTAAGAATTTATTAGCTTTTTCCTTCTTTAGCAGTGCAATAATTGGTTAAATTCTACAACTGATTTGTGTTGCATGATTTTTTAACACATGAAGTAGCACAAATATTGTTAAAAATCACAGTGTGGTTTCCAAGAGCCCAACATGATGGTTTGATATATCTTATTTGTCCAACTAACAGTCACAAACCCAAAAAGACACAGCCTGTCAAACCAACACACATACACACAAAATGCCATGCTCCTGTCTTGGGCATCCCAGAGGCCACTGCCGACTGCAGGACATGTCCAAATTAGGAAGCCACAACTGTCGAATTGGACCGACTTACCCTGCCTCCCTATAGCAACATGAGCAAACCTCTCACACATACACACACACATACACACAGACTGAAATACTGCAAGTTTTCATGTGCCCTTCCCTCACAATTTCTCCACAGTCCACTTTTAACACACTCTATTTCTGCCTACATTGCTCTCACTCGTTTCCTTTATCCCTCTCCTCCAATAAGCCCTGTGGGCCAGGGGAATAAGGTTAAAGCTCCTGTCCAAAGAGACAGAAAGACCAGAAAAATACGAGACAGCACAGGGGTAAAAACTAAAGAGAGAGCCAGGAAGAAATAAAAAAAACCAAAAAAAAAAACAGTACAGTATATGTGGAAGTGATCGCTTTTGTTGTATTTGCCACCTGCTGTAGCTGTGCGTGATGAGAGGAGGACAGAATAAAAAAAAAAAAAGATCAAGAATAAAAAATAGGACTGAGCAAGACACAGAAAGTGAGAGAGGGACAGGGAGAAGGAAAAGCTACAGGGGATAAATAAAAATAAATAAAAAGCCTGTGTCCTATAAAAGGTGTTCTGTATTTCATTGGCCATCTCCTGTAGCTGTGTGTGGTGTGTAGGGGCCCAGGGGGGACGAGTAGCCACTCTAAATGTGTGTAACCCACATAAAGAAATTGTTTCTGGGAGATCGGGCCCCGTAAATTCATTCCTAGCCGCCAGCCCTGTTCTTATCCCACCTCCCAAAGGTGAGCTATAACATCCAAACACATATATTTTTTAGATTCTTTCAACACATACACACACATACGCTTGCACATACACACTTACGAGACCCAGACTTTTTCCATCAAACAGATCCAGACACATTCCCTTCACCTCCCCCACACGCAGACACACATCTTTCAGCAGAACCTCACTTGATTTGTATGCAATTTTTTTTTATTTTTGCTCAGGATGCACACACATATATATGCACACACACACACACACACACACACACCTTTTTTTCCTTTTTTTTTTTTCTGAAAACACACATACGCACCTTGCTTTGCTCCCAAATGGCATGTGTGGGACAGTAACGGTGACAGCTACAACAACAACAACAGTACATGCTGTGGAGCAGAACAGCGTCACAGGGAAGCGGCAGCAGATGCTATACTCACAGCTCCAGGATTACCTCAGCCTGAACAAACTCCATTACTGCTGCTATTATACAGGTATACACAGACAGGGAAAAAGCACTTTGCCAAACCAGTGTTTACCCACCACCTCTGTGCCCCTCACACTGTTTCCCATCACTACAGAGCAAGGACAGGGTGAAGACCTGAGGGAGGGGAGGGAACGCTGGAGGTTTAACAATAAGAAGAGATCTGACACAATTCATTAAAACAGCAGCAAAATGATGGAAAATTCTCTGATAATTATTATTATTATTATTATTATTATTATTATTATTATTATTATTATTATTATTATTATTATTATTATTATTTTGCAAATCTATTAATTGATTTTTGACATAAGGTCCATCACCAACCAAAACCATCTACTGATCTAAACTGTTTAATCCCTGTTGATCCACTAATCCTATCAATACATGGAAATTATTGGTATAAAATGTAGTTTGTCATATTTTCATGGTTATCAGATATGACCCATTTTTAAGTTCAGAGGCTCTGTAGTGAACGTGGAAACACTGTCATCTTTTACAACATTGATTCACCAGTAAAACCCATAGAGTTGGATCAATGACAGTGGATGGAAATGCTTGTTTTATGTTCAGTTAATGATATATTTGACTGAAAAAGAGACTTTTTGTGCAGTTTTCTCTGTTTTTGATAATAATGCTCCCAACTTGAATCTGAGCTTTTATGAACATCTTCATGATCAGTAAATTAAATATAGGAAAATACCTGATTTATACTGATAAAATTAGTACAAAAGTACAGAAGATAATATTATAATAAAAGGTGATAAATCACTTAAGAAAGGTTAGATATAGAGAAAATTCATTGGGAACTGACACAAAAGTAGCGCTGGGTCTTTATGGGTTAAGTGGAAAAACCCGCTGGTGGTATCACAACCATCGGATTATAAGGTTTTATCAAATTTACTGTAATTTCCCAAGTAGATTTACCAGATTATCTGAAACAGACCCTCCTTGTTTAACATTATAAATCCAGTTTTCTCTAGATTAGATGTACAATATTACCTAATTCCTTCAACCCCATGTCAAACATTGTGGGCTTTTCAGATAATTTTTTTGGCTGAGAGTGTACATAGCGCTGTTAATTATTGTAACCCTTAAAGACCTACAGTTTTTTTTTATATATATATATATTCTGCATTTTTCATTTTTCAGTGAAAATCAGGTGTTTTCCTAAATTTAATTTACTAATAATATGCATTTTCATAAAATATCAGGATAAATTTATGGGTTATGATATCAAAAAGAGAAAAACTGAAGAAAAAGTGACTTTTTAAGTGATATATATCATTAACTCAGTGTTTTTCAACCTTGGTGTCGCAACCCCACATGGGGTCACCTGGAATTCAAATGGAGTCACCTGAAATTTCTAGCAATTGATAAAAAGAAAAAAAAAAAAATCACTGATAAAATATATTTTTTAACGATTCAATATATATTTCATTATAATTAAAACACCACACACTTTTCCAGATAAAAACCAAGCTCAAATACAATGCAGGATATAATATCTGAGGGCATATCTAGACTGACCCGATCATGTGACCATGTGCATTACTATGCTTCAACCTGCCCAGACACAGACGTGGTCAGAAAACCAGATCAAACAGAGAACGGAAAGATGTCTTCGTCCGTCTGGCCCCGCTAAGACAACTCCAAGAGAAACTGAGAAGCAGACACCAAAAAAGTGCATTATATACATTCTATAGCCTAAATGCCATCTCAAATTAATATTTATTTGCAACATAGTATAGCAAACTATTACATGATCAAAAACAAATTAAATTTAGCAAAAAAATGTCTCTGTTTTGAAAGTCTGGGGTCGCCAGATATTTGTGATGCTAAAATGGGGTCACAAGCCAAAAAAGGTTGGGAACCACCGCATTAACTGAACATAGAACGAGCGTCTACAACCTCTGTCATTTATCAAACTACATGCGTTTCACTGGTGAATCAATGTTGCAGAAGACGACAGTGTTTCCATGTTCACTACGGAGCCTCTGAACGTCCATTTGCATCATATCTGATGATGATGAAGAGCTGACAAACTGCATTTTACCTGAATTATTTACATTTATTGATAGGATTAATGGTTCAGGGGTTATTAAACATAATTAATTAATCAATAGATACTTTTGGTTGCTCGTGGCTGTTTAAGCCTTTGAGGGTTAATAATACAATTTTATAATTTATTGATTTGTCAATGCCACCACACTCTGATACATACATTTCTATATTATCAAGTACCAGCAACCATAAAGACAATTTTAAGCTGTGGTAAATAGGTTTATGTTTTATATGGTGATACTGCTTTGTGTGTAAAAATGCCATGACACTGACACATAAACCTATAAAGGTGAAATAATAAAGAGGTGTGTAGTTATGTGTTTGAGTTTTAAAAAGCACAAAATGAGCAGAAAAATCTAAGTATTAGGTTGAGAATATTTGTGCTGTAATGTTTAATTTCCTTTCCTTTTTGATAAAATGGAAAATTGACTTAATAAAAAGTGTTTTTTGGACACAATATCAAGGCCAAAGTATCAGTATCAGTACTGGTATTAAAAATATTCATCTATTTGCCAGCAGTTTTAAATCAGTTCATTCTGCTAAAAAAAAAAAAAAAAAAAAATCACATCATCATCTTCCTCCTCCTCCTCATCATATCACTGTAAAAACAAGCAACTAGACAAATCACCAATATAAAAATTCATTAGTAAGTGGCTGCTTTTAATTAACCGATTAAGTCATTTATCAAGCAAAAAACATGAAACATTTACAGCTGTATTTAAGCACTTGAAATTTTAATTGGATTTTTTTAGTGTTTGCCAGAATAAAAAAGAGCAATTACATCACGGTGAACCATGTGATGGCTATTTGTCAATAATTTGGACATTTTGAATCTTAAATGATTAATCCTGTAACTGAAAATAACAAGCAACACATAAGTGATAATTATAAATGTTAATTGTTCATTTGGAGACATGGAGAAGACAGACGTGACAGGGGAATACCATGTGGCAGTGTTCCCCCTCTTTGACTAATGAGGCTATGTGATAGGGCAACGATGAGTGATGCTGTGCGTGTGTGTGTGTGTGTGTGTGTGTTGTTCATGAGTGTTTTCCACGCCATTATATGTATGTGACCACGGTGCCGTCAGCATGCTGAATGGCTTGACAGAAAGCAGCATAAGTGGTTGTGCAGCAGGTTAATAAGGGAGAGAATAAGAGAGAGCATGAGTGAGTGTGCCATTCTGTGTGAGAATACAATAAGAAGTGAGTGTGTTTATGTCCGAGGTGAGTGATGAACTGCCATGTTTTTGAGTGGGAAGCCATCCATCACCCTCATCAGTGACTCTGGGGTCCTGTCAGTGCATGTTTCCCTTCATTTACACTGTTAATGACCATCTCTCTTGACCAAACTCTGCTGGGCTTCCTCATTGTCCGCCTCTTTCTAATTACAATTTGTTTTAATGGCATTGGATGGAATCAAGTACAGAATCCTCAAAGTATAGAGTAGACAGGAAACTAGAGCTAGGTTTGAAGCCCCTTCTCGTTCCATTTTTTTGCCGCTTATGACTGGAATTATTTACAACGATCTTTAAAACCCACCTCGTTCATACCGCTCTCGTCGTTTAAAAGGTCAGTGAGGGTTACACTTCAGGAACACTGCACCTGTTTTTAGCTTTTCTATTTACTGGATGTAATTGTGGGATTTGTTACCCCGGCCCCCCCCAAAGAGGAGGCAAGGGGTATTGGTTCTGGTTTGGTTTGTTTGTTTCTTTGTTTAACACTCTAGCAGCAAAACTGTTGCTTCAATTCATACCAAATTGGGTTTATAGATTGCCAGCGACCCAGAATAGATCTGATTACATTTTAGAAAATGTAGGTCAAAGCTAAAATTTTTTATGAATTTTTATTTTATTTTATTTTTTTTCCCATTTACTTATAATGGATGAAATTTCAAATGTCTGTAGCAGCAAAACTATCTGTTGAATTCATATCAAATTGGGTTCATAGATTGCAAGTGACCCAGAATACATGTCCTGACATTTTGGGAACAATATGTTGAAGTTAAAATTTTTTATGATTTTTTCTATACCCCCCCCATTTCCTTATACTGAGCAAAACTTCACATGTCTGTAGCAGCAAAACTCTCAGTTCAATTCATATCAAATTGGGTTTATAGATTGCCAACGACCCAGAAAAAATCTGATTACATTTTGGGAACAGTAGGTCAAAGTTCAAAATTTTTTTTATGAATTTTTAAAATCTTTTTTTCCCCCCATTTACATATAATGGGCAAAATTTCAAATGTCTATAGCAGCAAAACTATCAGTTGAATTCATACCAAATTGGTTTCATAGATTGCAAGTGACCCAGAATACCTGTCCTGACATTTTGGGAACAATACGTTGAAGTTAAAATTTTGTATGAATTTTTTCTAAACCCCCTCCCACCCCCACCCCCCCAACACCACCACCATTTCACCATACTGAGCAAAACTTCACGTCTGTAGCAGCAAAACTATCAGGTCAATTCATATCAAATTGGGTTTATAGATTGCCAGTGACCCAGAATAGATGTAGTTACGTTTTGGGAAAAGTAGGTCAAAGTTCAAATTTTTTTTTTTTTTTTTTTTTTAACTTTCCAATTTTTTTTTCTTCTCCCATTTACTTATAATGGACGACATTTCAAATGTCTGTAAAAACATCAATTTTGTTTCCATTTACTTCAAACTTGCCACTTATATAGAGGCAATTGATGTGCTGACTCACTACATGCATAGACATGATGTCATCAGCTGGATTGATGCCAAAATAAACTATAATACGTGCGAGGGGCGGGGTTTGTTGTGCCTGGCACCACTTGTTTGTTTGTTTGTTTGTTTGTTTGTTTGTTTTACATGTAATCTGTGCTGTTCATTCTGTTTGTGCACTCCCTCTTGGCCAGGTCGTTATTGGAAATGAGAGTCAGTTCTGAACTAACTTATCTGGTTAAATGAAGGTTAAATTAATAATTAAATAAATGTGTTTTATCAGATAGTGCAAGGATTTCTAATAACAATAAAAACAAAACATTCATTACCTCAGCTATTTTTAATTTGTCAAAGAGTCCTTTGCCAATTCTAGGAAGCGAGAAGAAATGTCATCTATGTTATTATGGTTTACTGCGCAATAAAATAAAATTTAAAAAACCCTGGAAGACAGATATTAGAAATTGAACAAAAACAATGAAGCAAATAATAAATAGGTAGAGATATTTAATAAAGATGAAAATGATGAGAAAAAGCAGGAGAAGCTCAACAAGATACTCATCCTGATTAGAGCTGCATGATAAAATTGGAAAAAATACGAATTTTCTCGGGATGACATGAATAAACCTGTTAAGGAACAATTGATCACATCACTACACCTATCTGGGTGGTTTTTGTAGGGAGTTACATCTGCATAGACAATGAAACAGATAGAGTTTTATGATCTAATCTGTCATGACTGTAAAATTACCCTAAAATGGTGGGTTTATCTGTGAATGAAGAAGAAAGATGGTGCCTAGAAGGGATCCAGGAGCCCGTATGTCTGTACTGCAGCTTAAAACAGAACCACACACAAGAAGAGCCTGTTTTTGGACTACATCGTCTCTTCTGTAGCTGAAATAACTTCTTACAGCATATGTTACTTCTCAGTGTTTTTCTTTCTCGCTCAGTTTAAGGTTGTGATCAACTACTAGTATCTTGGGTTGTTTTATGAACTGATCAAGGAGGATTGTGATTGGTGGTTTGTTGTTCCTGCAGGAGCTACACTGTACTACCATTAAATATGTATCCAAGAACGCCTTAAATCATAGTAAATTATCTGATATTAGAAAAACTTCACTTAGGGTTGGCTTTAGCTCAGGAGGTAGAGCAGGTTGACCACAAACTGGAGGTTTTCGGTTTGATCCCATTTGTCCTGGCATCCTTGAGCAAGACACTAAACCCCATGTTACTGTGTGTATGGATGGGTAAATATAGTACCACTGAGGAAGAAAAGTTCATTTACTTCTCTTTCAAATGAGTGTGATGATGTTCTCTTTTCGAGTTAATTTTCCTTACTTATACTGCATCCTTACTTATATTAATCTTACCTTGTATATCCTTATTTGTTGTATATATTTCACATCTGTACTATAGAGTTATTTTTTTGTATATTTCAGTAGTTTTTAGTAGTACTTTAGTGGCATATATATATATTTAACCCTATAACGCCAAATGTATCATATTTGATACATGACTTTTGAAGCCCTCCACATGATCAGTGTGATATTTTTTTTCTTGAAAAACCTGATGTATACAATTAAATACATGTAATACACAGATAATCCACCGGGGGGGGGGGGATTCATTCACCAGAGGCCTTTCCAGTGACACTACAAGATTGTCATTAATGAGGAAGGAGGCAGAACTTTGACAATTTTGAAAAGGAATTACCAATTTGTTAGACATGTTTGTGTTAGATTATGCTTTTGTTTGTTCAAAAATAATAATATTCGAGCATTTAGACCTGATGCATCAAATATGATACAGAATTCAAAGTCATACATAGAAATTGATATTTGAAAAAAAATAAAAAAAATTAAAAAATGGGGTTGTTCAGAAGGACCACTAAAGGCTCCAGTTTCAAAGAACTGGAATTTTTTGTCAATGATTTAATGGTTCAGGCTTTACAGGGTTAATATTGTATCCTGTAGCCTTTGGACATGCTTACATTTTCAGTATTTTGTGCAATATTCTTATACAGTCTTTTTTTTTTTTTTTGCACCAAGTGTCTTCGCTGCAAAACAGATTCTATTCTATTCTATTCTATTCTATTCTATTCTATTCTATTCTATTCTATTCTATTCTATTCTATTCTATTCTATTCTATTCATATGCACATACTAAGAGGACAATGCTAAAAAGATGCTATCTGCAGCTACAACATATTAACAAACTCTTTGAGATGCACCTGCATGTTCAGTCTCTGCTGTCGAGATGCTATGTCCTGTTGTCGGCTTTGTTGAAACGTGCCTCCCAAATGGTGAAAAACAACATATTGCTACTGGTATGGCCACCTTTTGCTTTGGCTCACATCAGTTTTCTGTGACAGAACTGTAAAACCTCCAGGCTCATTGTGGTATAATTAGCCCTATTCCAGAAACATTAGTTTGCAGGAGCTGCAGAAACATGTAAAATTCCCGCTGTGCAGCTGAAATACAGCTACATTTGCCGTTTTAGCAGCCGACATGCTGTGACATGTTACAACTTATTAAGAAAGCCATTTGATTTGTTGATTTGAGTGCAGCGATAGCTCCTGCTAATAAGACTGCAATGACAGGCCTTTCCACCAGTGTGTGGGCCGGGTGGTGGTATCACTTTCAGCAGCGGTTATAAACGGACCAACGCCGACACTGTAGCTTTGGCGGTGTCAAGGCTGACTCATTATGGCTGACGGCAAAGAGGAGCTGTTAGCTACGAGTCAATGCTGGATCACACTACAACCCTCTGGCTCTTGCAAGTTTCTTCATCAACAACAACTAGACAGCAATCACTGTGGTCATTAGGGCTGCATAATTAGGCCTGGCCTTGTGCGTTTGTTAGTGTGTGTCCTATCTCTGTTCTCTGGAGGCGTGTTTGTGTGAGTTTGTGCCTCAGTCACTCCTTGGGCGACAGTTAAGTGTAAGGAAAGGTAGGAGTAAATGACGTCCCAGAGGCTGTGACATGAGAACCACAGTCGCTGAGCCACTGTTGACTGACTGCATTGAAACCCATTCACTCACACTGTCTTTTTGTTTTTTTTCCCTTATTGTAATGTTTTCCACTGTTTGTGTTTCTTTTTGCCTGTGTGGAGCTCCGGGCTTGTCCTGCCTCCTGCCTGTGTTTGCCTGTACACACCCCTTTTATCTTGTAGTCTTTGATTATGTTTTTATAAATGGAACCACAAGCTATTTTATGGCTGCCTCATTACGGCTGTCAGGAAAGCCTACAGCACACGCAATTACACCTAATTGTGCAATTATGCATTCACTATGAAGCACTACGTACTGTAGACTGATAACTGTAAGCAGTACAGTTGTGTGTGTGTGTGTGTGTGTGTGTGTGTGTGATTTGCGAGTAGATTATCTCAAGATAAAGGTAAATGCAGGAGATTTACTTGATAGAAAAAAACACTAAATGTCATACTATTTAATCCTCATTTTAACACTGCATCTTCACAAATATATAAGTATTTACATGCTGTTTATATTTTCTCATTTTCATTAGTCTTTGGATCTGTTTACTTTACGCAGGATCCTGCAAATTAGCGCATGTACGTGAAAACAATGATATCCCAGGCGTTGCTATGTATGTGTATGTGTATGTACTTATGTGACGTGAACATTTTATTTATTCTAAAAACTACATACATTTCTCTTAAATTCCAAACAAAAATATTGTCAGAAAACTGACTATTGAGAGAAACAGCTGAATTGTTGAGAATTACAACTGACAAAATAACAAAAAAAATAAAGTGTTTACAGATGTTCATTGATACAAAGAAATCACAATAACAGTTTTCATGCTCTCGTTGTGGGATGTTCGGGATCCTCCACAGGTTTTAAATAGGGTTCAGGGTCTGGGAATTTGGATTTTTTTCCCCAGAGTTGAATAAATTTATTTATTTTTTTTTCCCATTTTCATTATTTGTGAAATTGTATTGGGATCAGTGTACTTACATATGTTTTCATCACTACTGGCGAGTATTTACAGGTATCAAATGGAATATTTTCACATGTAATTTACATTTTTACTTTATAAAGGCATGAATTGCTGCTTGATATGGTGGAATCTGGTCAATACAAGCCAATATGCATTGTATTTACATGTATCCACTATAATAAAAGCATTTTAACATTTCCTTAAAAGTTTTTCCCCTTGACTGTTCATTTAAACTCATTTTCTTTCAGGGGCCACATACAGCCCAGTATGAACTCAAGTGGGCCAGACCAGTAAAATAATAGCATAGTAGTCTATAAATAATGACAACTCAACCTGAAAAAACTGTTTTGCACTTTCATGCCTCAACTTATTATTTATACATATGCATTATGGATCTACAGATTTATGGATCTATAAAGGCACAAAACATTTAGTAACAGGCAGAATTTTGGTCAAAATTTCATTAATTTTCTTTAGACATTTCAGGTTGTTTATATTTGTTTAGACTATTCACATTTTATTGATAAAGGATTGGTTGTAAATGGAAATATTTTCCTGATGTAATGTTATTTTTGCAATAAAAGATTGAAGTTATTGTTGCCGTCATTATCTATAGGCATTATGTAATATAATTTTTTTCACATAAAAAACAAGAAGAAAATTTGGAGTCATTATTTATAGGTTATTATGTTATTATTTTACTTTTAATTCTAATTCTAATTCTAATTCTAATTCTAATTCTAATTGCTGTGTATGTGGAACCTGAAATAAAACTGTTAATATCTTCGATGTCATTTTTGCACTTGGGAAATTCATTCCGGATTGGACCGGATTGTTTAACACCCCTGATCTAAGATGTAACAATCCATCAGCCCGTAACCAGAATGATCCATTTTTCAGCTGTTTCACATTCTGTTCTGGTGAAATTCAGTCATATGAACTCATGCACACAGTCACACAAAGGAATATCACAGTCACACATCCACTAACACATCGTTGTGAGCGAAGAAGACAAAAAAAAAATTGTTATTAGAGTTAAATCGTCAAATTAAATGGTCACACACCTCTGTGGTGGGGGTGCCAGGCTGCTAAACTGATGGATGAGTAATAGCTTATTGCAAGTACAGTGTCGATGCAGTTGTAAATGTTAGATGAGGTGGGATATACTGTCATGGAATCTGAAGTAGTACATTTATGGAGAAAACGCTGTAATCTGGTGCAGTTTTGGAGAAAATATCAATGTTATTTATTAGTCAATGGTTGATTAGCTGTTGAACTAACAATTACATTCCATATTTTCTATTAAAGAGGTTACATTAAGTATTTATATACCAAAATATCAATAGCAGGAGGATTTCATGTACCAGAGCATTCTAACAGCTACTGAAACCACCTGTACTAACTGTATAAATCATTGAACGAAATGTTAAAATAATTTTTCACACATGTCTATGTCACGCTATCAATAAGTTTTCTCCATCAAACAAAAACTTGGCTCATCAGAATAACACAGAGTCAAACAATCTTCACACGCTGCATTAGATGATAGTTTACATTATAGCTCTGTTAGCTTAGCTCTGCTTTTAGAGAGAAAACACCCACAGATAAAACCACAATTCACCTCTGTTTTCTGTACGGTTTGTGTTGTCAATAGGTGCACGAAAGATCTGTCAGAACTCTCACAGTTTAATCTGAACTATGAATCAACACATGGTCAATTTAGCAAAGACAATAACATCACATAATAACTTTACACCTTCACTAGTGTGTTGACCTGTGGGGATCCATGGGTTCTACAGTCGTGGAAAAGTTATTAGACCACCCTTGTTTTCTTCGGTTTCTTGTTCGTTTTAATGCCTGGTACAACTAAAGGTATATTTGTTTGGACAAATATAATAATAACAACAAAAATAGCTCTTCAGAGTTTAATTTCAGAGCTGATATCTATCCATTTTCTATTTTCTTGATAATAACCAAAATCACTTAATAATAATGGATTAGATTTATATAGTGCTTTTCTATGAACGCATACTCAAAGCGTGTACGGTGGATCCATTATTCATTCGCTCTCACATTCTCCCCCTGGTGGTGGTAAACTACATTTGTAACCACAGTTGCCCTGGCGCAGACTGACAGAAGCGTGGCTGCCAACTCGCACCTATGGCCCCTCCGACCACCACCAAACATTCATATGCATTCATACACCAGTGTGAGTAGCAGCACTGGAGGCAAGGAGGGTGAAGTGTCTTGCCCAAGGACACAACAGCACATGGACAGAGCGGGAGTTGAACTGCCATCCCTTCGATTACTGGACGACCCATTCTATCATCTGAGCCATGGCCGCCCCCATTTATATTCTTACATCATAGCTATGGCATTGTACTGCCAAAAACAGTGCTTTTAGGCGTTCCATGTTTTCTTTTCTGTCTGTTTTAGTCACATGATACACATAGGAGTTAGTACTTGATTGCATAACCATTGTTTTTGATGACTTTTGATGGTCTAATAATTTAATTTAATAATTTTTCCAAGACTGTAGATGTGATAGTTTTTATGCTGTTGTGTATTCGTACATGCTGTACTGCATTTGTCCAGCAGTCACCACCAAAGCGTTCTGGGTCCAACGTGATTGTAAGACTATTGTATTCAAAAATTACTAATATCTCCCAAAGTATAGTTCCTATCAACTTGCAGTTTTTGCTAGTCTGTTCCTTGACCAAAAATGCATAAGTATGAGAAACTGCAGCCTTCACCTCTTTCCAGATTTTGTGTGAATCCCGAGACACACACACAAACGCATGCTGTGTCCAATGGTGAAAATGTGGCTCATGACACCCTCTAGAGGTCACATACATTCAGTGATGCTTTAACCTGTGGCTGTGAATAAATTCATGAAGTATCTTTGCTGTGTGATACACCTTTGGCATCAGGTCAGAACTGTTAATTCTGAAAAAAAAGTATAAATACGACATATAGCTCCTTTAAAGAACATTTGCAAAAATGTCTGTGTATGCTGTCAATTACAGTTTTAAGAAAAAAAATCTGAATCAGCAGGTTAGACTTTTAAAAAATTCATAAATGTAATCGATCCCATCCAAGAACACTGCAATCAGTGCATCTTCACTATTAATTCCCCCTCTTGTGGTTGCATCGGTCGCTCTTGCTCTGTGTTATTATTCTACTTGATCAGATCCAACACACGTTTCCTTGCTTCTTCTTATGCATGTCTATAATTCATGTTGAGCTACAAAGTGTCACATGTGCCAAACACTTTGCAGCTTTGGCCGTAAGCGTCCGCTTCATAAGAGGAAACACCTTAAGAAGAAGCTCGACAGCGCTGACTGGTTCTTGTAATCCGCGCTCTTCACCTTCCAACACAGCTTTTCTGTTTTTCTGAGACATGTTTCTCACCAGCACTTCAATAGATGAGATAAAAACACAGTGGAAGAGGGGAATGAGCAACAGTAGGTGGTGTGCTTCAGTGTGTCATGTTTCTCTACAGATCCTATTGAGGGAAGCAGGCGAGGCTGCTCGGCTCCCAGTGTGTGCGAGACAGGGCTGACAGTAATACAAGCAGTATCTGGCACCCCCTCCCAGGGATCACATCCTTAAGACGGGTTCTCTTACTAATCCCCTCCTAATATGACTAATATTATGACACTGCCATTAGCCACACACTCGGAGGGCACACACAGGAAGAAAACTACTGCCACGAACATGTAGATACATGTACACAAAGAGCGGGCTTTGGGGAGCAACATTTCTACCTAAATAAACTGCTGTTTTACTAACCTATTCTCAAGGATAAAATGTTGACATTGTACATTTCTGCGAACCGCATGTGTGTTTCTGAACAAAACAAATACACGAAGACTCATAGATCATTGTGGACATTTAATATGTGTATGCAGAGGTAGAGTATTTCACACTGGTATTTAAAGAAATAGAAAAGAAGAGAGTTGGATTAGAAAAAAGGGGCGGGACTATATAAGATTATCATAAGATTACACTTATACTCTTGTGGAAATGCAATGTTATATGCTTATTTATTTGTAGCTTTAGAATTATTACTATATATTCGTATTTATTCCTGTTTTGTTGATTTAATTATCTGCTCAAATTCAAAATAAACTTAATCCATGCATTCTGACCCAAATATACTTCATATAAACATTCATAGATACTAGTTTATCAGTGTTGTAGTGTCTTAACACTTCAAAACACTTATTTTTGTGGTGACTTCCAATGAATTATTCTTTTTTTTAGCCCTTTATGATATTATCCTCTATTTTTGCATTTTTATATAAAAAATCAGATATTTTCCTGTATTTAATTTAGTGATCATGTAGATGTAAATGCAAAGGTGATTACATCTAGAACAGAGAAAACTGAAGAAAATGTGACTTCTTCCAGCAAAAATTATCATTAACTGAACATAAAAACAACTGTTTCCATCCACTGTCATCTGTCAAACTACGAAGGTTTTATTGGTGAATCAACGTTGCAGAAGATGACAGTGTTTTCACTTTCACTACAGAGCCTTTGAATATCTACATCAGTCATATCTGATGACCATAAAAAGCTGAGAAACTGCATTTGACCTAAATTATTTACATGTATTTCGAAAATTAATGGTTCAAAAGTTATTAAACATTTTAGATCAGATTTTGTGAGTTAACCACTTGCAACACTTAAACCATTTTGAGAAAATAGACAGAAATCACAACAATTTAGTGTCTCATAAGCAACAGCATTACTTTTTTATCGTTAGTTTTAGACACAGATATGTAAACAAACAGACTGCTTGTGATGGAGTACACTTTGAAGTTGTTCACCGTGAGGGAAGTGATTCAGGTGCGTAATCACAGAAAGACTAACAGATGTATGATAGGCAATGACTCGGGTTTTACAGATTTGATGAAAAATTGGTGATGAAAGTCCTACGCGGCTTTAAGGTCTGATGGTCTCGCTGGTGAAAAGTGTGTTATAACTCAAGTGCTACTGAACATGTACCGAGTAAAATATTACTGAAAATTGATTAGTAATGCTTTACACTACTGTGTTACAGCAAAAGTAATCTATTACTGTAATGCATTACTTTTGTGACATGGATAAAATAACAATAGTGTATTTTCAAGGCTTTTCACTAGTGGCAGATGCTCCATTTTGTAAACACATCTCTTTTTACCTCCGCCAAGTGAAACAGCGGAGGTTATGTTTTGATCGGGGTCTGTTTGTCTGTCTGTTTGCTTGTTTGTTTGTTTGTTTGCTTGTTTGTCTGTTAGCAAGATAACTCAAAAAGTTATGGACAGATTTGGATGAAATTTTTATGAAATGTTGATATTATCACAAGGAACAAATGATTTAATTTTGGTGGTGATTGGGGGAGGGGACGGAACGGCAGAATTTTTTGTTTGTTTGTTTGTCTGATAGTAAGATAACTCAAAAAGTTACAGACAATTTGGATGAAATTTTCAGGAAATGTTGATACTGGCAAAAGGAACAAATGATAAAATTTTGCTGCTGATTGGGGGGGGGAGGGCACGTAACGGCAGATTTTTTGTTTGTTTGTCTGTCTGATAGCTGGATAACTCAAACAGTTATGGATGAATTTTGATGACATTTTCAGGAAATGTTGATACTGGCACAAGGAACGAATTATTAAATTTTGGTGGTGTTCCGGGGGGTGACACTGATCTGCCTAGGCGGAGGTCTGCTTTTGTAGTTTGTAATGCATTACTTCCAACACTGACACTGCCCCCACAGGCTTTTACTGCAGACACTAGGCATGATGGGTAATTACTTCATCTGCCTCTCTTCTCACCCTGATGTACCCATCACTCTGGAACAGGGTCAGTCTGGACACATCAGACCACGTGACCTTTTTCAATTGAAACACAGTCCAGTGTTTATTCTCTCTATCAAACTGATGTTTTTTTTTAAGAAATGAAAAACTACTCACTCCATCAGTTACAATTAAAGAACTGGTTCCATCTGCCAGTTCCATCTTCCACCTGCAGTAATTATATTATTAACGACTGTGCTTTAAGGCTGTGCTGCATAAATATCCATAGTTTGCAGAGATGTATAACAACATTTTTTTTTCCTGGCGACTGAATTGGTTTTAATATCAAGTCTGCCAGCAGTAATCCAGCTTTACATTCACTAAAACTCTACTACTGGTAAGGTCATTCCTGGAGAAAACCATTTGCTGGACAGATAACGATGGCCTTTATTCTCCCGGCAGCAGCCACAGTTGTTCATTACAGGAACTTGTTGCTCAAGACTCGTGAAGCCCCAAGGCCGAGGAGACAAAGATGTGTGTCAGTGCCTCCAGAAAACAAGACTTAATCAACAAATAGCATGAGGGAAAAAAAAAAAAGCAAGAGACGCTGAAAAAAAAGAAAAGATTATCTCAAGGAAGTGAAACATGAGCTCCCACTGTCCACTGATGTTGCAATAAAAGAGAAGACGGCCTTACAATCACCTTGGCGTCATTTTGAATGGAATGTTTCTGCTCTTGTACAATTAAAGGAGAGAAATGCCTCACACGTTCATCTGTCAGGACAGGAGATAATTCTTTCAGTTCTAGCACAAGGATAAGACTCGAGCTGTGTGGAAGAGACAGAGAGAGGCTCTGAATGCAGAACAAGAATTCTAATTTTAAAGCCATGAATTACCAAAAGACTGCTTTCAATTTGATTGAATCCAACTTTATTAGCATTCTGCCTGCCTTTATGTGATGAGGCAGAGCCGGCCTTGTGTCCTCTCCCAGGCTGCAGCTGTGGGAGTGGAGGGCACAAAGAGGAGCTTCATTTGTGATGCTGATGGCTAAGGGACTTTGGGTCACAAGGAATTACATTGTCAATTATTTTGGTCAATATGTTTTCTACATGTTTTCCCCTCTTATCTCACACAGAAATGCTTTAGGTTTGAGATGTATTAAGATTGTCTGCTCTGATGGATTAAAATAAAACTACAAGAACTTTTTTTTTTTTAATTCAGTGAGTAATATTGCAATGTTAATAATATTTCAATATTAACCCTTTAACCCCTGATGTGTCTGGGGTGGCACGTTGTGAATGTATGATTTATTTGAAATATTCATAAAAATTCAACCGTTTGCTCAATAGGAACAATTTCCAAATGTGCTGATAGAATAGACCTTGTTCTTTCCATAGACATCTGAGCATGCTCAGTGCATGGGGGGTAAAACACAGAGCAGTGAGTGAGACCAACTCGCTATAAAAATAGAGAGTTTGGGATTTTTTTTTTTTTTTTTACACCATTTTCCTTGTGTTTTTTTGTTTTACTGTTGTTTGCAGTGTTGTTGTGATTTTCTTTTTTTTGTTTTGTTTTGTTTTGGGTTTTTTTTTTTTTTACAGTGTTTTTTCTGAGTTTTCACCATGTAACTGCTGTTTGGAGTTCAGTCAGATGCCAAAAAGCATCTGGACTGATTTAGAAAAAAAGAACCCCAAAACAAAAAGTCCTAGGCCAAAATTCAAATACTTGTTGTTGTTCAGTGTGTTCCAGTTCACAGTTCATGTTCAACATCCTAAATCTCTTATTGATATACATTTTCAGTGCCTTAATTAGTAAAAACCTGTCAAACTTCAACTGCTCTCTTTGTTTTTTTTCTGTTGTTTCACACTGTTTTGACCCTAGAACACACAGTAAAGCAAAACCTCTGAAGAAAAGGAACACAAACACATACTCACAGCAGGTTTTGTGACACTGAAACATACGACAATTCACAGCAGCACATTTACCTGAACTAATATTTAAGGGTTTAAATGGTTAAAGACTCATGACATTCTGATTGTGCAATTAGATGCACTGGATGGTTGCCATTTTATGTTAAATAAATTACAATTATGTATGGTAGCAAAAGGCAGCCATACTACCATTTTCTAAAATATACTTTAGTTATCCAACATCCAAACATAGTGCTTTAGTCCTTACATAGTTTTCTACAACAGCCTCAGAAGCAAAAATGAGTCATAAACTACAGTTTTAGAAGGTGTTACTCACGTAACATTTGTATTTGTTTGATGAAGTATTTTGAGCAGCTGAACTGGTGGGCCTGTAAATATTTCTGGCAGCAGGGAAGCGTATGTAGGTTTTACTCAAAATAAACTTCAGTGTGCGTGTTCTTCATAATAGGAAAAATGTCCAGTGTCAGTGGTGTTGGTCACTGATGTATTTTTAACTCAGAGAGCACACACCTCTGCCAAGGACAATAGTCCACTGTTCTCATGTGAAACCACTGACAAACCATTAATTATAGTCCTTTATTTTAGTTGTTTGGTGTTGCTAGTTACTTTATTTTATTTTTAAAAAGTTTGTCTGGAAAGAAATACAGATTCAGATGAATTTTATTGATCAGAGGAAAGAAAGAAAGAAAGAAAGAAAGAAAGAAAGAAAGAAAGAAAGAAAGAAAGAAAGAAAGAAAGAAAGAAAGAAAGAAAGAAAGCACTAAACTGAAAGGGGTACCCATCAGTCCATGAATCATCAGTGAAGTGTTCCAGACTGATGCAGGTAAATGCAGGTTTCCTACAGTGTGTCATTTCCTGCACTCTGTGGTTTCTGCATCCACTGAAATGTTTTCTTGAATTTCTATTGGTGACAAACCAATTAATTGTTTTGGCCAAGTACTTGGTGCTGAGAGGATGTTTTACAAACTGTGGGTAATATTTTCAGTAAAAATACTGACTTAGATGTTCAGTTATCCAGTTTCTACTAAAATGAGAGTCATCTCAGTGCAGACATGAATAATGCATTTTTTACTGTCACCATTTGTTTCATTCAAGCTGATATGATATTAGCAGATTAATTAGCTTTTCATCAGATTAAAGTCCGCTTTTCCCTGCTCCAAACTATAATTCTCTCACAATCCACTATTGGCCAGCTTTTATTTGTGTGTCCTGGTCTGTGGACCTATGAGCTAAGTATGGGTCATTACTCCACAGATGGAGATGACCAACACAGCTGACTGGACTTCCAGGAGGGGCTGACCTCCCTATTCCTATTTTTATAGGAAACATGCAAATATGCAAAAGGACACAACCCTGTACTCGCTGTTTTATGGGGACTTTAAATTTAGCTTGTGGCTCTACAATGTTAAAGAAAGTGAATAACAACATCCAGGTCCTGCCCACTTTTATGGATCAACTCCAAAGTTTAAGGCAATGGTTCCCTGCCTTTTTTGGCTCGAGGCCCCATTTTAACATCACAAATTTTTGGCGACCCCAGACATTCAACATTTTTTGCTAAAATTAATGTGCTTTTGATCACGTAATAGTTTGCTATACTATGTTGCAAATAATTTTAGATGACATTTAGGCTATGTAATATATATTATTATGGACGGAGGCAGAAAAGCCAGGTGTAGATTACTGCACAAAGTGAGGATTTTACTTTCCTTGGGCAGGATATGTACAGTCAGTCCAGCTTGGATTTACAAGGCTGACAATTAATACTGAACAAACAATAACTCAAACTATGAATTATGAAAGAGCTGCAGCATCTTAAACAATGCCACAATGAACATTTGACAGATAAACAGTACCACAGTGCTTCAGTTTCAGCTTCAGAGTTTGCCATGTCTTTTATGGATTGGGATTGTCTCTGTAAACTCACCATTTATTTTTTTAGCAGTAAGTTTTTTTTGTTTGTTTGTTTGTTTTTTATCAATTACTAGAAATTTCAGGTGACCCCATGTGGGGTCCCGACCCCAAGGTTGAAAAACACTGGTTTAAGGGGTTCATCCTTGGCCCAGACACACAGACAAACAGGAGCGAACACACAACCTATAATTACTAGACCAAGGGGGGCAGAATAAAGTGAGCTGTATCAGGCTTTGAGTGGATGAACCATCGTTGAAGTCACTGCTTTTGTTCTTGTGGTGGGATTTGTTGAAAATCAGGGGAAAAAATCCAGTTAGGTACACTGTCATTTATCTTTGTTGGGCGTCGAAGCTTAACTCTTAAGTGGAAAGAAGTTACAGGGGAATTGATAGTGTCTTTATAAGGCGAGACAGAAGGTAAGATTGCACTACTGATGCCATACGCTGGATGCATTAGTGTCCAACTGAGCTGGGCTTATTCCCTATATAATCAGAAATAGAGGAGGGTATAGTCTGCAAAATCCAACTCCAGTAATGAGGCCCCTAAAGGCCCATGGACCCCACTTTGAGACTTGCTCCCGTGTCGTCCAGACTGCTCCATATTCAGTAGGGAGCTGTCCGTGGTACTGCAGGAACGGCATTCAGCTAGAAAACCAAGATGTTAACAGCACTTACAAAGCCTTTCTTTATATGCATTAATCAGATTATAACAATTTCTAAGTGAGAGGTGTCAGTAAGCTCTGATAACACTGCTGCCCTCTGGCTGCCTGTCGGAGGCAAAGGGCAGATGGCTGCTTTAAAGACAGATTCATTCACTGCTAAGACTTCTCAGCTTGTGGAAATGGTGAAATCTATCTCTTTCACTTCCAAAGGTGTTCGGGGCACAGTGTAGAGAAAATCCATCTGACATGGAGTTGTTTGTTCATGGGGAGAAAGCGAGAGGAGGGCAACGGGTCACTGCAAAGAAAAAACAGCTGCTGAAAAAACAGAAAATGAAGCCAGCAAGAAAGTACAAGGAAGTTAAACAAGATGGAGATTTGAGAATTACTACTGACCGTGTCATAGCAGACGGTAGATACATATTTTCCCTCCATGTTAAAAAAAAAAATACTCTGCCCAGACTATCGTTGTTTTATTAACTATTTCTCTGTTTGAATAAAAAAAAGCATGTGAGCCAGTAGGTGGCGATAGAGAAGATACATCTAAAAAGAACATCCTGAGCATGCCTAGTGAGTTTATTTTTCTGATGGTACCACAATAGTAGCTAATAATTTATTAATTTATTTTATCATTTCTAGTGCCAACTTCAAATATGTCAAAAATACATCATACATTTACCAAAAAAATGCATCAATGCTGCTTGTATGTTTCTATAAGAGGCTGAAAATTATAAGAAAATGTCACTTGTGGAAAATATTCACACATTATATGAACAAGGCCTCAAATAGAGTGTTTTAGGGGAACTCGGCGTCTCCCCGTCCCATTCCAATTCAGTTTCTACTTTAAAGCATCCTGTTTAAATATTTACCAACTCCGCTCCAACTCTCTCTCTTCTCTCTCTCTCTAACAATGTGTGTGTTCTTGCTATTGCGAGTCAGTGTGTATGTGCATATGTACGACTGCATGTGAACTTGTGTCTTGCACTGCATTAATATGTGATAACTCCAGCTGGACAGAGTCGGACTAATGCATTTGTTGTCCATTACGCTTTTTGCTTTCTCTATATAGCGACGTCTCTGCCAAATGAACTACTTTTGGACTTGGGGAAAACTATAAAAACTGAAATGGGAGTTGGGGTTGACGTGAGGCTCCTGTGTGTACATACGAGTGTGCGTGTGTGCTTGTGTGTACATGCAGGGTAAGCTTTGGGGTAAGCTCTTAGAGGTCTGAGCAGAAGGGTGTGAGTGAGAAGGAGAGGACAGATTTGAGCAGTTATCTCTCCCTGCAGACCTCCTGTCCTGCCTGCCCACATATCCACAGACACATAGACCTATACACACACACACACACACACACATACGCACACACACACATATACACACACATACACCATTCCCATCTGTAATCATATTTAGCATGACTTTCTCCACTCATACACAGTCCAGTCTGAATGAACTGGCTAGAACAGAATGCCTATGCGGGCTGAGTGTGGCTACCCTGTGTTTGTTGTGCAGCTACAGCAAAAATCTCTCCACTGTACCTCCTATTGCTCACCAGAAACAAGCCTTGAGCTGCAAGCAGACAGAACATTGCCTGGGATTGTGGAGTTGATGCTATTTTTACAGCCAGTCTGATGAGGGGTGTGCTGAAAGAACGCTTGGCTCTCTTTCCCTTCCAGATACTTTAATTAGACTGCATGCAGTTCTTGCTGTCTCACCTGTCTCTTTGTTACCAGGAATGAATACATTTAGAGAGATACAGGTAAATGCGTAAATGGATAGATAAATTGACTGAGAATAGAATTTGCACCAGTTTTGTTTTGGGGTTTTTTTTCTGTTTTTTTTTTTTTTTCCAAAGATGAGGCAGTCTGGGATTTTCTATGCTTGTTTATGTGTGTGTGCACATGTGCATGGCGCTGAGTGTTGCAGTCGGAGTGGAAATCAATGCAGAGAATATAGTGGCAATTACTACAGCAGCCTGCAAGTGAACCTAGTGGAACAAACTAACTAATACATGAATAAATAAGCACAGTGAAATGGAGATGTGTGTGTGCATGCAGACTGGTCTGTAGCTCTTGGACAGTCCTTTGCTGTGCCAGCCAATTAACGAAGTGTGTAAACCGAGCTCATTAAAGAAACACGGCATTGGCCACACACACTCACACACACACACACACACACACATGCACACACACACACACACACACACACAGGTTCGGTGTCATGCCAGACTCTCTCTTGTTTCAGACATACCATGCAGAAGAAGAAGTGCACACCTTTACCACACAGGTCTACTACAAAGTGTCTAAGACTGTTTGTGTTTGCGGTTCATTATGTGTGTGTGTATGTGTGTATTATTGTGTGTGTGTTTGGCTGAGTCTGTTTGGACAAGCCGTAAAAGATTGATTCAGAGTTTGTTGCTTTGAACCAACTGCCAAGTGCTGCCTCACTCACCCTCTGTATTCAGAGAACAAAAGCTTTTCAAGGTCCCCACCTACTAACTATTCCTCTGTCTGTCTTTCTTCCTCTCTCCATGACTCGCTGCCTCTCGGCTTCTTTTCTTGTCGTACACTCTTCATCTCTTTCAATCTGAATTCTGTTTTCAAGTGCTGGATGAGTGCAGCACAAATATAAGCTCTTCATTGGCTTCACTCTGCAATAATGTTGAGTCATGGAGATGCTGTTTTGCTGGTAACATGAGCGAGTGCTTGGTTTCTGTGTCTCTTAACTTTCTCTGCTCAATGAGACCATGAAATATAAGCTGCCAGAAGACCTAGGTGCAAACATTTTCTCTTACTGCGTTTAACAACCACGATTCATGGATCGCTGTGGACTATTATTAGTCACCTAAATGAGGGAAGAAGAACTGAGTGAGAAAACTGAAGTGACTGGATCAGACGGTGGAATTTTTATCTTCAAGTACTTACAGACCTTTAATTTCTACACTATACATGTTCTGAATCTAAATGAATCCAACTCAGTTAAGCTCAATATTTGAAGAAACTTTCTACTGCGTCTAAATGTAAAACCAGGCGAGGGACGATCACCATTTTTTATAATCTATTCAACATTTTTTTTAACGAAAAATAAAGATTTTATTGCTATGATGAAATGTGAAGTTAAATTTTCTCTGCTTTAGTGCTGCAGTTATAGATTAATCTGTTGAGTCTTTTCTCAAGTAAATGATTAATCATTTTGACTGTAAACGCCTCATATGATCCTGTGAAACACACTCATAAGAGTTTTTCAGGTTCAAAAGTGATGCTTTTTTTTACTTGCTTCACAACTGAAATAACAAAGATACAGTTACAGAAAAAAATATCAGACCATCAAAAGTCATCAAAAACAATGGTTATGCAATCAAGTACTAACTCCTGTGTGGATCATGTGACTGAAACAGATAGAAAAGAAAACATGGAATGCCTAAAAGCACTGTTTTTGTCAGTACAATGTCATAGCTATTGATGTAAGAACTGAAGTGATTTTGGTTCTTATCAAGAAAACATGGAAAATGGCTAAATATCAGCTCTGAAATTAAACTCTTATGAGCTATTTTTGTTGTTATCATTATATTTGTCCAAACAAATGTACCTTTAGTTGTACCAGGCATTAAAATGAACAAGAAATTGAAGAAAACAAGGGTGGTCTAATAATTTTCTCTGCGACTGTAGTTTATATGCAGCTTAGACACAAATAAATACATACCAGGAAAACACTAACAAATTGTTGTCATTTTTGCTGAAAATATGATCAAGAATGAATATATATTCTAAATGGATTATGCTGATGTCGCCTTCAGTGCTTTAACCTCAGTGTTCAGTGTGTTGACGTCGGATGATGTGAATTCTTTTCGCTCTGTCACAGCAGATGTTGCTTATAATAAACTCATATTGTCATCTTATTATTCTTATTCTTGTGTTCTGGGTGACTAAACGGAAAGGAAAAGGGTTTCATATATACTGCACATAAACAGAATCTATGCATTTCTAAAGAATACAGCTGCATCCTTTAGTGAAACGATGTGAATATGCATGTGTGGGTGTTGGTGATGTAGGGCCAGAGTGTGGGTCTGCATGCATGTCTTTGTTTTTGTTCGAGTGTGTACAAAAGATGATAATGTGCTGAGCAAAGGATTTGGAGGAGGGGGGGTTAAGCTGCTGTCTCCAAATTTTGTCACATATTCCGGTGGGTTACGCAATCCAGAGCATCCAGTTACATTTCCGTGACTCACTGGCAGAGGTTTTATGTATTGTAATCAGTTTTGGTATTCTACAAACTTCAGTTTTAGTCTTACAATAGCAAGGCCACAAATGGTTAACCTCAAACCATTCAGAGACATAAAATAATTCTGCAGCATATTTGGAAAAAAAAGAAGAGGCCAGCCTGGTCCTCTTCCAACAGATGGAGGATTTAACTACAAGCTACGTGCTATATCGCTGAAGGGGAATTTAAGAATTGTGTCATTTTTAAAGCTTGACTGGGAAATGGTAATCAAAGACCTAAGAGCAAATCCTCCCCTGAGGCAAACATTCATGTATTCACACATACTGATGCTGAGGTATATAGCCTGAAGGCCACCGATGGTCCCAACTGTACCCACCACCCCGAGCACTGATCAGGCGAAGGTGAATCACTATTAAAAGATATAGGCTTGAAAATAGGTTGCCATCCATCTATCCATTTCCAGTTGAGCGCCTGTTGAACCCCCTGCACAGTAGGAACAGCCAGATTGGACGACTGTGGGGCTTGGTGGGTTGCCAGCGGAGCCAGGTGGTGGGAATGTGTTGGAGATTAAACTGCTTGGTGACCAGCTACCCAGCTCACCCTGGCCCTGACAGACGTGGCACCCCTGGCTGGGTTACCCATGTGGCAGGTGTCAGGGGTACGGGTGGCAGGTCAAAGCCTGTCCTTATCTCCACTCCCCTGGCTGGAGACTAATGTGGATGTAGGCGGTCATGTGGTGACGCTGCCCCGTGATTAACACTCGCCAACTTCTGCAGAGTAAAACTAGTCCTTCAAGCAGCTGTTGTTATAGTTGTTTATAGATGTTATCTGTGTTCTTTAGAGCATTTCATAGGTACTGCAATTGATAAGACCTACTTTTTGCAAATGTGGGTCACTTTGTTAGGTTACAAACTGAGTAAAAAAAAAATTACAATAATATATGAATTCCTTTTTCTACATAAAACAGAGGAAGTGTGTTCTTGGGAGAATTTGTAAAAGTTAACCTCATTAAAACCATGTGAAAAGCAGAAGAGAGGCCTCAGTTATAAATGTTACGCCCCGGCCTAGGGGTTTACTAGGGCAAACATAATAAGCTCTACTTTGTTCCCTCCCAGCTCCCAAGCACACGTCAGTCGAAAAACTAAAGTTCACAGTATTTATTTCAATCAACTAAAGGAGGGTTAGGGGAGGGCGCAGCTATAACAACAAACAAAATATCTTCTTTGGAGTTCAAACTAAATTACCTACTTCAAAATAAATGGAAGAAATAAAATACGGAAAACTAACCTAAACTCCCTAGCCAAAAACAGGAGAAAACGGGACAAACAAAAGAGCCGACCTCCCCTACCAGAAAAGGATCTAATTTACAAAAAGATTCTATTTACAGCTATATACAAACGAAGTATCACACGAAAGCACGAAGACTGACGACCACACACAGGAACACACGGTTGGAAGCGGGCAGGAGGCAAGAGAGAGAGCGAACGGCTGGATCCAGGGCCATTTAACCTGTTTAACCCTGACCATATTTTCAGGGGAAAAACACCTAAAAAGACATACCCAAAGTAAATGAGGAATTACTTAAAATACTTATAATAATAAGGTTTATATGGATGTTCTTGGTGTCTATGGACATTTAGAGACCTCACAGAATCTATTCCCATTGTCTAAAATATTGTATCTATTACTATGCCTGAGTAAACTGTAACAAACTAAAAGAGAAATTAGAATTTTTTATCCTCGCCTGTTTTTTTTCTGCTGGATTGACGATGATATGCATAAATTAATTGTTCGTGTTGGAGATTTTTAATAGCGTATATTTCACCCCACAAAGATTAAAAATCATGTTTGAACATTAAAGTTTGCATTAAAATACACTTTTGATCTACTTTTATTAACATTAGGGTCTAAACTTTGAGCAAAAGTTGAAAAAAACATCCATTGTCCTGATTTATTATATTTTTATAGTAGATGAATATTAATATAATTTTTTCGGCCCACAGACAGGCTGATAGGGCTAAAGGGGTTATTAAAGGGCCCGGGCAATCACGCTCCACCAATCAGCTTCCTGTAAAGCAAACAGACACAAAAGGGCACAGCACACCTACAGGACGGGGGGAGAACGCACACACACTAAACGGAAACATATATACATATATACACGTAAATAAACAAATTATGACTCAGGGTCATAACATAAAGATGTATAATATAACAGAATGAAGATGACATAACAGAATACATGTCAAACTAGCGCACTGACCCTTAGGGATCCCCAGGTTCTAGATGTAGTAGTTTTTATGCTGTTGTGTATTCATGCATGCTCTACCACTTTCCTCCAGCAGTCAGCGCCAAATCGTTCTGGACACAGTAATGTGACTGTAAGGCTACTGTATTCCAAAATTACTAATATCTCCCAAAATATTGGTCCTATCAATTTGCCGTTTTCACTAGTCTGTTCCTTGATGAAAAATACATAAGTATGCCAAACTGCAGGTGTAAGCTCTTTTCAAATTTGGTGTGAATCCCTGTACACACACACGCACAGAGGCCACTTAGCTTATTTTACTCATTTTACTTAATTTTATTTTATTTAACTGTTTTTTTTATCACCTGTTTTTTAAATTTCTACTCCTGCTTTGAATCTGGACAGCACTTTGGTCAACGTCTGTTGTTTTTAAAAGTGCTTTGTAAATAAGATAGACTTGACTTGAGTTTTATAATATAGATACATATCAAGGCAAGATCATATAAATAAAACTGGGTGAAAAAAAACAAGAAAATAAGGTAAAAGACATAAAAAATTAAAGGTTTATTTAATTGTTTGATAATGGAACAATAATGGGAAAATGTCTAAATTATGGCAATTCATAAGATATTTTCGCTTATCTGGGTCCCAGGGAGACATGGAATTCAGGTGAAGAACTTTGGGAACCACACAGAGACAAAAACAGGTACTTGTAGTACAATTATTAACACAGCTAAACCATAATCTCTTACAGATTATTTATCTTTCAGTAATTTTAGAGTACATGCTTATCAACATCAGACACATCATGCAAAACTAAAAGCCCATGTGCTCTGTTAAACACGACTAAACAATGCTATTGAAATACCACACTCACTTATCTGTCACCTGCACCCACAATGCACATGTGAAAACACCTGTAACTGAATACATCACTTAGAAATCGGAGCTTGAACACATAAATAAATAGGATACAGCTTTGCTCTTTGGGGTGCACAACAATGAGGTCTTGTCTGGCCTTAGAGGAGGAGGTGTTGGAGCAAGATGAGGAGGATGACAAGGAGCATGTGGTGATTGTGTATGTGGACTATATTTACGACATATTATAAATAAACATATTTCAGTTCAGTTTAGTTTCGTTTTTTTCAAATATGCAACAAAACAAACAAAATAATCCTACTTTAGTCCTTAGAAATAAAACTGAATGCAAGAAAACATGAAAACGTATACATGTACAGTACATGAAAACAAGATATGACTTCATTCACATATTCGAAAAGACTTGAGATACCACTGTTTTATATTTTTTTAGTTTTCATGTCAGAAACTATAACTTTGAGCTTTTGGTTAATTTTTTCTTTCGTTTTTTTTTTTTTTTTTTACATATCACAAATGCGTTGTTTTCAGTTCTCGGTTTAACTCTCAGTTCCCAACACAATAAGTTATAAGACACTGGGCTGTAATATATGGATCTGAATTTCTCCTTCTTGCACCAAATAGCGGACAAAGATACAGCAGTTATAAGTTGGTGATTAATACATGATGAGCTGCTGGTGTTGCATAGAATGAACAGGAAACTCAATATTATTCCACACGTGTTTGGAAGGAGAAGGTGAGATACAGTATATAAATATAAGGGTCTTTACATGAAACTGGATTTGCTTAAATTGCATAATTTGGTACATTTAGTGCAAAAAATTTAGATATGGGTGCGTCTATGAAACTAGGTTTATTTTAGTACCTGGCACTTTTCCAGCTTTTAGGTTCAATAATAAAAGAGAAATTTAGACATATTTTCCCCCAGGATGTACCTAATGATGACCTCAGATGAATGCAAAAAAAAAAAAAGATACTCTTGCTCTGAGCCATCCCAAAATTAATGAATTTTTAATAAAATATTGAGGCCAAAAATAGAACCAAAACTGGGACAGGAAAAGCTACCTAGGTGTCAGTGCATTTGATCTGGAAAACATGGCTTGAAATGGTTTTATATACCACTATAAATAAAGATACTGTGTTAAATTTGAGGATCCTAGTGGTTTTTCTAATCCACACATGTGGGTTTTTCATGAATCTCAGTCTCATTTCAGGTTTTGTATGTAACCCATCGTGTCCACTGGCGTTACATGCAGAACCTGCCCATTTAAACACCTAATTTTGCAACAGCGGTCATTTTTATGAGACACTCTGCCTTGCATATTTGCTTCAATTCCCAAAATGTACCTGTGAGAGAATAAAAAGATATTTAAAAAAAAAAAATAGCATGTAATTTTTGTGTCCTTTTTACCGTGTTACATGCAGATTTTTGAAAGCAGGCGTCAATAAAAACGTGTTATAACTGAAAAATAGTTTCCCTTTTATTTCATTAGTCTATATTTGGTTTGAATTTTTAGTCTACATGTCCTGCTTTTAGGGACCAGTTTCATAAAACCACCCATATGTATTAATAGCCCAGTGTTTTATAACTTGTTGTCTTGACCACTGAGTTAATAACACTCCGGCCAGTGACCACCTTGACCCGGGGACTTTACAGTATATTGTGTACAGCAAAATCACCCAACCTATTTTAGGAGGATGACAGACTCCACAGCTACTCCACAATGCCTTTTAAAAGTGTGACAGATCACTCACTGGACATTTCTGCCACATTTTACCACACATCTTCCTACTGAAAGTGTGTTTTGAATGTGTTTTAAATGGAGCCTAGTGTAATGTACGGACTCTAAGCTGTGTTTATGAATCTAAATTGAAGCAGGAATATGGAGACTATCCAGTGAATGTGCTGATACTCTGAAAATGTCATATCCATTTCAAGCTTTTGTTGAAATCATCTCACGGGGACACAAAGCTCTGTTGAGAAAAAAGAGGATCTAAATGGGTGATCTTGAAAAGAAAGAGAAAGAGAATAGTCGTCTTTTTTCAAGGCCTATCCATTTGTCCCTGTGTGCTCTCCCTCTCCCTTGCTCTCTTTTTTCTTTTTTTTTTCTTTTCTTTCCTCGGTGCTGTATCAAGTCTATGCAAGTCGCAAGGGAGCTGTAGACCTTTACCTGCTCTGGTCTGGCTGTGTTAAAGGTCAGATATGAGAGGATCCCATATGCCGGTCTCAGATGTCAACAGAACCCGCATCAGACCGCTTGGATTAAGGGGAACGGAGATGATGGCTGCCAGGAAATCACTTGTCCTGCAGCCTGTCAGTAACAGTCTGTATCTCTGTCAGAGGTGGTGTGTTTGTGTGTGTGAGAGAAAGCACAGGTGTATGCATGTGTGTTTGTAATATGAATACTCCACTGATCCCCTCCTCCCTGCTGTGTGTGCCTCTGCACATCTCTGATTGCCAGATGTATTTGTCGAGAGTGCGTGCATGGATTTATGCTTGTGTGTGTGTGTGTGTGTGTGTGTTGGCCAGGTGTGTGTCTGAGTCTCTCCCTCACAGTGAGAGATTTCTGTGTTGACAGCGCTGATGCTGTTTATTTTGGCAATATGCTGTCAGGAGCCGTGGGACACTGACTGTGTGTGTGTATGTGTGTGTGTGTGTGTTGGAGGGGGGGTTGCGTGTCTGAATTGCTGTCACACCCTGAAGATAGCAGTCTGTAATCAGGTATTGTGTATGGGAGCATGACTGTTATTCTGGCAAAGCTCTGCAGGAATCAAGTTTAATTATGCACTAAAACACACACGCACACACACACTTTTACATTCATTTCCAGGAGACTTACAGTACTGTGCAAAAAAGTCTTGGGCTTTCATTAATGCTTTTGTTCTTCTAGCAAAGTTATAATGACCACACATATGCATTTCAGTATCAGGAAACAGGAAATGTATAAATAACAACATAAAAAACCAAATTAAAGTGATTCACCCTCTCATTTTCAGAACTGCTTAGTTCCTGAGACACTCGGGGGGGGGGGGGGGGGGGGGGTGGTCCTGGAGTGTATCCCAGTTGTACCCTGGACATGTGGCCAGTTCATCACTGAACTGACATTCTGTCACACTTACACTTATGGATGATTTACAGTCACCAATAACCTATTTAGGGCACATTTACATCATGACTATAAATTAGCAATATATCATGTACATATCAATTATGGATAATTATTATGTAAATATGGAAATAGCATTAAAATATGGATATTATAGAAGCTATATGAGATTAGCTAGACCAGGGGTGTCAAACTCATTTTAGTTCAGGGGCCACATACAGACCAATATGATATAAAGTGGGCCAGACCAGTAAAATAATATAAATAATAGGATAAGAATTTATAAATAATATCAACTCCAAAGTTTTTTCTTATATTTCTGAGTGAAAAAAGTCAAATTCCGTGATGAAAATGTTTACATTACGAACTGTACTCGAACACAACACAAACAAATACGAACAACCTGAAAATTCTTAAGAAAAATAAGTGCAATTTTAAGAATATTATGCCGTAGTTTATCATTTACACATGTACATCCCATCTTACAGATCACAGTGGGTCTACAAATACACAAAACAATTTAGTAAAAGGCAAACTGTTGGTAAAATTTCACATACTTCTCTTAATACATTTCAGGTTGTTCACATTTTTTTGTAAAAGGTTAGTCTGGGAATGTAAATATTTGTGTAATTTTACCTTTTTTACACTAAAACAAAGAGAGAAATTTGTGGTTTTCTTTATTTCTAGGTTATTATGATAGTGTTTTACTGGTCTGACCCACTTTAGATTGAACTGACCTAAAATGATTTTAACATCATTGATCGTTAATAACTTCAGTGTAAATTTTGCATTTCACAAATTTATCCCATGGGCCACATTTGACCTTTGGCGGGCTGGTTTTGGCCCCCGGGCCGCATGTTTGACACCTGTGAGCTAGACTGTAAAATGTAGCCCAAGTGGAAAGCGTAGTTCTGGGATGTTCTGAAAACCGGTTGGCACAATAAACTGCAAGATTTTTTTTTTAGAAAATGTCTTTCCAGTGAGAGTTTAAGATGCACCAAATCCAAGTAGAGATTCCACTTAATACTGATTTTTATCTGTAGAATACACTTAGTTCAGATCTTTTGTGTGTTATAAGACTGTGTATCTAATCCTACCTTTTCTTGTATCTTGTATGAGAAATAAAGATGGACGTTCATTATAATCCTTAAGAACCTTAAGAACAGCCTTAACTCACCCTTACCCTTACCCTTCACCTAACATTAACCTTAACTCTTTAAGTGCCAGACAGTTAAGGAGCTAATAAGCCTTAAAAGTGCCACAGAATTTGGCCGTTTTTCAGTATTTCGCGTCGTTTTTATAATATTTGAAGAATCCTGCAGGAAACCGCTCGGTAACATCCGACCGATTGCTAATTAGATTCAAAACGCACCGGACGCAGCCGATTCATTATTGATCGTAATTTGCATAATTCATAATAATAATAATAATAATAATAATAATAATAATAATAATAATAATAATAATAATAGTAATAAAATAATAAAAGGGGGACACAGAAAGAACGTCATCGAAATGTGAGAAAGAAATGGGGGTGGATGGTTTGTTTGTACACAAATATGGCGTGTTCTCCAAAGCCGATCTGATCGGCCCGTGGCACTTTACAGGTTGTTTTCGTAAAGCCGATTTAATCGGCCCATGGCACTGAAAGTGTTAAAGCTCTGATATATACACTTTATTGGGATTGGGGGGGGAGGGGGTCTAAATTGCAGAAATATAGTATAATATAGGTGTTGTATAATGATAATAATAGAGTATAATGTTGACAACTATGGATAATTGTGTATTTGTCAGATGTTTATGTGTAGAGAGGATGCGGTTCGCCTCCATGGAGCATCACCATGTTCCAACAGTATCTAATTTGTTTGGTTTCATATCAGGAGGCATCCAGGCATCCAACACAGACAAGATGGAAGGAATCTAAAATGAGAGAATTAACAAAAACCATTGTCAGACACACAGTGGTTTATAAAGGAAGGAAACAGCCCACATTGATGATGACGGCAGCATGTATTAGTCTGCTCCAAAAACTGCAACGTGAAAGCAAAACCAAAACAAACATGTAGCATTTATTAAAATCTGCAACCTCGCTGCTACACGTCACTAAATATTACATACTGAACATTTAAAGCAGCAGGAAACAAAATCATTAGGAATCAAAGAAATCAAAGACTAAGTGTTAATATACATGACCTGATGTTCTTTCATCCTGTTATAGAAAAGTGAAACACTTTTCAAAGCCTCTGCGTTTAGAGAGTACAGCAGTAGAGTCACGTCCAGGTTGCGTCAGACAGGATCTGATCAACAATTGGTATTGACAGCTGTCAGTCATGTATTTAACCCTCCCACCTGTCTGAAAACACCTGGAACAAGTGGTGCCAGGTATAACAAACTCCGCCCCTCACACATATTTTAGCTATTTTGGCATCAATCGACCTGATGTCATCATGTCTATGCATGTGCTGATGTCAGTATATCAACTGCTTCTATATATGTGCCAAGTTTGAAGGAAATTGAAACAAAATTGATGTTTTTATAGATGTGAAATTTAGCCTATTATAAGCAAATAGGAGGAGAAAAAAGACTTTAAAAATTCATGAAAAAATGAAACTTTGACCTACTTTTCCCAAAATGTTATCATATCTATTTTGGGTCACTGGCAATCTATAAACCCAATTTGGTATGGATTCAACCAAGAGTTTTGCTGCTACACACAGTTGAAATTTCACCCATTATAAGTAAATGGAAAAAAAAAAAAAAAAAAAAAAAAAAATTCATAAAAATTTGAAACTTTGACCTACTGTTTCCAAAACATAATGACATATATTATTCTGGGTCACTGGTAATCTATAAACCAAATTTGATATGAATTCAACTAAGAGTTGCTGCTACAGACATTTGAAATTTGGCCCATTATAAGTAAATGGGAAAACATTTTTTTTAATTCATAAAAAAATTAACTTTGACCTATTATTCCCAAAATGTAATGGGATCTATTCTGGGTCACTGGCAATCTATAAACCCAATTTGGTATGAATTCAACCAATAGTTTTTCTGCAAGAGTGTTGACAAACTAAGAAACAAACAAACAAACCGAACCAAAAACAATACCCCTTACCTCCCCTTTGAGGGGTGGGGTACTTAGCCAAAATCTGGGCATAGAGTAGATGCAGAAGTCTGATGTCCTTTCAGACTACTTGAGCTACAATATGCTAAAAGGAAATTATGGAAATTTTGCTCAGTGATATTAAAGAAAAACTGTCAAGTATCTCAAGTTAAAAGCTTGAGGTTATAATTTCTGAGGCTTAGACATAGCAATAGATGCTGTGAAGACTGTTTTCAATTGTAGTCGCAGATGAAAATCCACAGGTATCTGTTATGACTCTGAAATTACACAGAAATCGCTCTTACAGTTGAGGTAAAGCTTTAAAGTTTCATCCACATTATTTACTGATATATACAAAGCCTTGCCAAAAAAGTTCCAATAAATAGCTTTCATTTTGTTTAGCCTTTAGCTTTCATTATAACATTCACTGTGGCATCATTTTAATATATTAAAATATAAGTTACATACATGTGACTTTGTGTACTTAAATTGTGCTAAATGTATTTTATTTGAGAGATTTTACTGTTCCTATAAAGATAGATAGATAGATAGATAGATAGATAGATAGATAGATAGATAGATAGATAGATAGATAGATAGATAGATAGATAGATAGATAGATAGATAGATAGATAGATAGATAGATAGATAGATAGATAGACAGACAGACAGACAGACAGACAGACAGACAGACAGACAGACAGACAGACAGACAGACAGACAGACAGATAGATAGATAGATAGATAGATAGATAGAAAGTAATTTATTTATTCCGAACATGCAATGAAATTTAACATATATGCACTAGCAAAACATACATAATAATACAAATATCAAGAATCATAACAATCTTAGTCAGAAGAAAAGCACAATAATTCCATTTACATGCCCGAAAAGGGGTGGGAAGAAGTGCAATTTATTTAATCCCACCCCCTCTCCCTACAATATTATTAATAATATATGTCCCTTGTCCTTTTACATTACTGTACTCTTCTATATTTATATATCTATTCACACACACACATACACACACACTCATTCATCCATATACACATATATACATTTATACATATACACAATATACAAATACACATATAATCTTTTACCAATGCCTTTCTTAGTTGTGCTAGCGAATAAATAAACAAATAATAACTAACTCAAGGAAGGAAATATATACATAAACAACAGTGAACATATGGTGACAATTAATAACCCTCTGCCCTATATCTTATGAAAAACATGTTCTTATAAGTGTTTTTGAATTGTCTTATGTTTGAACATTCCTTGTGCTCCTCCCTCAATCTATTCCATACTTCAACACCACACACATATGCTAAAACTTTTCCTATACATAGATAGATAGATAGATAGATAGATAGATAGATAGATAGATAGATAGATAGATAGATAGATAGATAGATAGATAGATAGATAGATAGATAGATAGATAGATAGATAGATAGATAGATAGATACTTTATTCATCCTATAGGGAAATTTACAAAGAAAGAAATCAAAGAACTATAAATCCCTATAATGTAAAGACTATATGGACCACACACACATTTTCCCTCTCAGTGCTGCTTCCTAAAATCCCCACAACTGCTGTGCATGGAGTGTCTTTGCATTAGTGCTGCATGACTTTCCCAACATGCTTTTGTAATTCTTTTATCTCCGTGATCGCTGTAGTGTTTTGTCGGCTGTTGTGTTTGATGTAGCTTTATCTGTAATACAGCACCCTACAGCTACCTACAGCTGCTAGACAGTAAAACCAGTGAAGGGGCAAATGCAGCACTATCATTTATTGGCACCACAGGAGGATTCCTTTAGGTGTCAGATGTCTAACTTGGATCCGCCGGCACAAATGCTCAAACACAACACGTATGGTGTTAAAAAAGACAATATCACCATTTTACACCCACCTAGCTCTTTGGGTAGATATACCGTAAAAAAACAGAACAAAAAACCTCTGAAAAACAAGCTGGCTACTTTTGATCATTAGACCTCGCTATAATGTCTTGCTATAATGCTGGGCAAAAACGAACAAACAATATATAACTCAGTATAATGCTGAAAACATAAAGCCACAGCCTTGAACTTCTGTTCTGAATAAACAAAAAACAGCTCTTTCTGCCTAATTGGCCTCTGCGCATTCTGTATTTGGCTGAAATTGGAGCGCTGTAACACTAAATGGCATTAAAAACAGAATTGAATAAAACATTGTGGTGGCTTTGTTTATTAACTGGCAAAGATTAAAACAAAACTAAAGGAAAAGACTACATCATTTAACAAATTATCAGCTTAATGAGGCTTGTAGCTCAAAACTTGTTGGAATAATAATGAAGCGTAAATTGCTTTGTGATAGCCTCAGGTGAACAAGATAGGTTTTACATGCATAGAAGGGAAAACATGGAAGAAAAAACTAGTTTAAGGAACACTGTGATGTGATGGAATGTTGATGTATATTACCCAGTGGTACTGGTTTAATTCATAATTCTACGACAGTGTCCTTTTTTTTAAGCCAACAACGCATAACAGATGTCGGCATGAGTCTTCATTTGATGTTTTTTGTTAACCGATATCTGTTGTGATGATCCTTTCTCGCTTTCTATTTCTCTTCCGCTCTTTTTTCCCCCTCCCCTTTTTTTCCCCTCTATTTCTGTAACACACATCTGCATGCACAAGATAATTTTCAAAGGTTTTCAACCTGGCTTGAACAAACCACCGTATTCAGCCTCCGAGTAAAACAGCTTATATGATTGACTAAAAATGAACTGTTTGAAGTCTGCGTCAACACGTACAGGGCTGTTTGACACCAATGCTCGCAGCTCTCTATGTCTTTGATGAAACGTAACTGTGACCTGTAACAAAAGCTCAGAAATAACTAGTTTCCTTAATTGCCACACTTATTACTCAACGTACTGTTAAACTATGATGCAAGCACATGTTTCAGTCTTCAAATGGGTTGCCGAGCTATCTATAAGCACGAGGATCATTGCTTTAAACATTCTGAAAATTAATCCATGCAAATTTGATTAAAAGGATGTGAAAACAAGTATTTGAATAAGAGGGGTTGTGTATGGCAAGCGTGAAGATGAATAAAATGAATACATTATGGAGCAGGGGGATTGACGCATTTCAAATAGCCTGCGAGGAGGTTGAAGAATTATACATTTATTTGTTCATCCAATTTGCTGATGCAGAGGTGACAACGCCATCACTTAGAAGAGGTGTCATACTCACATACTCACTAACATATTCACAGACTAAAAACTGTCTCTGATCACAGGTGTGGGGCCTACAGTAAAAGAACACACAGTGTTTCACCAATATCTCACATTTAGGGATGTAACGATTACCGGTATTAGAGCTGCACAATATATCGTCATTGCGATGTACAGTACGTGTGCGCAATAGTCACATCGCAGGTTCTAATATGTAGGAGGTAAATGAACTCAACGTGTTATTATCTAATCTCAAGGATACCTGACACACATTGCGCGCAGCGATCCACCAATCGCAGCCATCGTTCTTAATCAGTTTGCCGAGGCAGACCACGCCCCTGCACATGGAGTGAGTCGCTGGTAATGACAATGAAAAATTAGCAACGAACAAGAGAAAATCACTGAAAATGAAGACTTGGTGCCAAAAAGTAAAGCAACATCAGTTATGTGGAATTCTTTCGGCTACAAGAAGGATGATACTGAAACATGTGTTCTGTGTCGACAGTGCCTTGCACCTGTTGACACAACGAAAGGAAACACAACTAATTTGTTTGACCATTTTCGTCAGTACCACACAGCTATTACATCTTCCTGAGTATTTTTTCATTTCACAATATATATTGCAGGGTTAAAAAAATTGCAATGTCAGTTTTTTTCCAATATCGTGCAGCCCTAACCAGTATTAGGGCTGGGTATCATGGCCAATTTCCATAATCGATTCAATTTCGATTCATAAGGTTCTGAATTGATTAATCACGATTTGATTCGATTCGATTCGATCCAATATCGATTTGACTCAGTATTTAATTGATTGATTCAGATTAATTTAGTGATATCAAAGTACAATTTTGAGTTGTAACCTGATTATTTGACTACCACAGTCATGCAACACATCAATACTGGTATCAATATTGATATTAGAAAGGAAATAAATATGACATTTCAGCAGGAAGTAGCTGAATCTGCTCTGAAATAAGAAACATTCCCATGTTTCTACAGTGGCTCAGAACGGACTTCTTTGTCATCTTTATTCTGTTTTATGGCTGGTGGCTTCTTCTACTCATTGGGGGGGCGGGGGTGTGTGCGCTCAATGATAGTTGGTCGGAGCGGGTGGGGTGGGGGCGGGGATTAGCGTAGCGTAGCGGTCGGACATTGTCACTTTACTATTCATCCAAGTTATTATTCCAAGAATGACCGGCTTCCACAACTCGCCTCGGAGAACCTCCAGGCGGCCAGTTCCTTCACACTGTGGGTTCGAGTTTGAATTGAGGCCGGGACGGATTTTCCCCACCCTTCCTCCACGTCTTTTCCGTGCCAGAGCCATCAGGTGTTCACAAGATGGAGCCGGTCGCGCTTCCGCGTACTCCTGGTCCTGCTCTGAAAAATCAATCTCATCCACTTTTAATCGATTATGCAAAATTAAAACAATCTAAGATGGAGTAAATCGATTTTTTTACCCAGCCCTTACCCGTATAATGATAAACTGATTCCTCATGGTTAGTATAACTGTTTTAAATTCTACCTATTAAATCCGTGTTCAATTACTCACAGTGATACTCCTCATTTCCTGGAGAAGCAGCGGCACTCCAGGCGCGCATGTGCAGTTTGCAGTGTTTGGCCTCTGAAAACGTGGCTGAAGGGAGCATGGACAACGCTCCAGAGACCCAGGGATAGCCGGCTCCTGCACGGACCGGGTACGAGCACTCCTCCGTCCCATACATCTCTCTCCTTCTCATTGTGATATTGTGAATGATTTGATATGGAAAATGGTCAAACAAGCTCCACTATGATCTGTCCAACTACTTTTTTCCACTCAACCACACAGGCATTGTTAGGTGAATTGATAAGGAATTGGATTGGTAAGGAGAATCGACAATCGCATTGATATTGATCAAATCCTATCAGTTCCCACCAAGGTTCTAATAGTTTTGGATTTTTTGTTATAGTTTAGTTTTATTTAGTTTTGACTTTTTTAATTTTTAGAGCAGGTTTGCTAGTTTTTATAAGTTTTCGTCTTGGTCTAAATGCTTAGTTTTAGTTTAGTTTTTTCATATCTTTTATCTTCTTTGTCGTTGTATTCAAATAAATCTCAGACAGGACTCTTGCTGCCTTTTCCCAACTTTAGTCTCCATGTTGCCAGGTAAAGCGGGGACCAGAAGATGACTCTAAAGGACAAGTGACAAGAAGTGACAGACCGTGAAGTGTCGTATGGTGCTGCTAGCTAAAATTGCTTGAGGGAAATAAATCGATTTCATATCAATCCGACATTGACAAAAACGAAAACTAAGGGAATTTTATCCATAATGTTTATATGTTTTAGTTAGTTTTGTAAGCACACAATACAGTTTCAGTTAGTTATCGTTTTTTTCTTTTAATTATAGTTTTTATTTATTTCAGTTAATGAAAATGTTTTTACAATTCTAGTTTTCGTCATTTTGTTAGTTTTTGTTAACGATAATAACCTTTGTATCTCTTATGGCCATATGGTGCCATCTTTAATGCACATTTGTATGTTTGATGTTTACATGTTAATATTTGCATGTTTCTCCCAACAGAAAATACATTGTGCGTGTTATTTTATTAGTTTTTTTCAAAATAAAACTTGGTTAAATTATTTCAGTGTATGTATAAGTATTTTTTGAACACTTTGAACACATTTCAACAATACCGTGATAATACTGATAACCGTGATCATTTTGCTCACAGTAACCGTGATATGAAATTTTCATATCGTTACATCTCTACTCACATTACAGGTTTGTTTTAGAATAGGGCGCATCATCATCATTTCAGCTAATATTGGCGCACATGTACGTATGTTTGGGTTCACACTTTGGCTGCGTATGACTGACACCCATCATATGTCTAAACCCAGGAGAGGTGAAGCTGTCATGGGAATGTGTTCTTGATAGAAGAAGAAGTAAAGGTGGAGAGCAAGCAACATATAGGAAGAGAAATCCCAAGTGAGATAGAAGCCTGTTCATTAGCAGCATAGAAGTGTGTGTGTATGTGTGTGTGTGTGTGTGTGTATGTGTGTGTGCGTCTGTACACTGAGCAGCAGGGTGCTAACTAGGACACATTTCCCACATTGAACCAAAGCCAGATTTTGAACAAGATTCTTCTTATCTAAGTATTTTCCTGTCACTTTTTTTCTCTACCTCTGTGTGAACCGCTCTGTATGATGCATTCCTCAGCATATCAGCATGCAGATCTACCTCACTGCTACTGAAGTGCGGTGATGCTTTAATGTGAATACACAGCTTATGGAGCTTGAGTGACTACACTGCATCACTTGCTTGTCAATTAGACCATTTGATAAACCGTAGCGTGGAAAATGCAAGAACAACCTGACAGCCATTGTTTTTTGGGTTTTTTTTGTTACTCCCTCTCGTTGTTTCCTCGTTCTGGCTACCTCAAAATGTCGACCTCTTTACTTTTCCCGCTGAACACTGCATGTCTTCTGTCTTTTCTCCAGTACTTTGTATTTACTGCAGCATCTATTCTTTGTTTTCAATTTTTCTAAGCTAGCAATTGTTTTATCCTTCCCCGGGCAGAATACCCCCGCTGGTTCTGAGCAGGACTTGTAGAAGAAAAACTCTTATATATTCATAAGACAGACACACTCACCTTAGATTGCTCCAAATTGCATTCATGTTCTTTGCTGGGTGTGTTTCACCATTGGGTTATAAGTTGAAGATTGAATTAGACTGAAGGAAGAGAATCATGTACAGAGAAACATAAAGAAGGCTGTGTGTGTGTGTGTGCGTGTGTGTGTGTGTGTGTGTGTGTGTGTGTGTGTGTGTGTAGCACTGATAGCGTGAGGGAGGGATGTGTTCCATTTGAGGAGACCAGTTTTCTGTGATCACAACTCTGATAAGAATTGTGGGAAACCACACTCAACAACAAGCCACCCTGGAATACCAACTAGACACACACACACACACACACACACACACACTTCCTCTTCTTTCTGACACATTCACAGAGGCATACACACTCAGACACACATCGTACAAACACACACGTGACAGGAATGTGTTGATGTTTCTTACTCTTCCGCTACATGTATCTATGAATCTGATTAGGTGCCGTGCTTTGCCCATGTAAATGTTTTCTTGTTGTGTATCCACGGAAAAAGAGGCCTGTTTGTGGATGAATGAGTGTGTGTCTCATAACCCGGTTTGGCCAGTTAATTGGCTGCAAAAGCCTCTACTAGTCACGCAGGGACGTAGGAAGCCTGTTAGAGAGCTACACACGTACTCATAGAAATGGAGTTACATCCACTAACTGCTATTTTTGCATGACGCCTCCACACACAAAGTCAAGGCAATGTCATTGTGTACCAGAGATTATTTATTTTTATATCAGTTAACTTCATATGATAGCTTTATTTGGAAAGTATGAGCATGATAAGATTGCTGGTTATAGTCTGATATTATAATTATTATTATTATTATTATTATTATTATTATTAATATTATTAGTATTAGTATTATTATAGGGTTCCCGCTAGGGACGGGAATCAAGAACCGGTTCTTTTTGAGAACCGGATCACAGTAGCTCAATTCCTTGGAATCGTTTGCCTCCTGCTTAACAATTCTGCTTATCGATTCCGCCTTTGTTGCGCATGCGCGATTACGTCACGCGTACGCTACATTGTTTTGGTCAGAGCGTAGCCAACATGGTGCTGAGGCAGAAACAATCTAAAAAGATGACACCAGGGCCACTTGTAACACTTGCAAAGCTTCCATTTTTTCAGAAGGGTGGAATCCCTCCAATATGTTCAAACATTTGTCCACAGCATGTGATTCATTTACAGGAATGTCACGTATTTGATTCGCTACTTCGCGGCACTTGTGAATCTAGCGGCAGAGCGAACACCAGGCCGTCATCCGGGCTCAGTTCTGGATCCGGTGTGGGCAACAAACGTCGTACCCCCTCAAATACAAGATTCCGAAGGTAGGGGAAAGGAAATGAGGTGCATAACATCGGGAGACGGGGTGTGTCAAACCGGTTCGGCAATGCGGCAATAGAGGAATTAGTAAAGCGTCTTTAGTTTCAGTTTCACTGTATGCACCCCCCACACACATACTCACACACACACACACACGCACACACACACACACACACACACAACCGGGCCCGGTGGTCCCTCACCCAATGAGAATCGATAAGAGAATTGATAAGGAATCGGATCGATAAGCAAAATCGATAATGGAATGGGAATCGTTAAATTCTTATTGATTCCCATCCCTAGTTCCCACGCATCCTGGTAAACCTGGAAAATGATTGACCTCTTTCCCAGTTATGGAAAACATATCAAATGAAAAAAAAAGGTCAAAGTTATCCTGAAAATGTATTTATCCTCTCCCTGCCTTGTGACTTTGTGTGCCTAAACTGAGATGAAACAAAGGAAACAGTTTTTCAGTGATTTACTGAAAACATACAAATATTTTTAGAGGAAGTACAAGAGAGAAAGAAAGAGAGAAGAGAAAGTTGAGCTGGGAAATTGCCCAGTTGAACATTGTAACTCCAGTTTGTCAGGCTAATGAAGTGCTACGCTGTAATCTGTGGGTTTGTTTGCATTATTCTATGCTACATTTGTCATAATTATATTTCATAGATAAATTATAGCCATACACCGCACATCAAATGTCTGAGTAATAAACGTAGAAACTATCTGGGTAAATGCAAATTACAACTGTAGAAAAAAAAACACTTCCAAAGAATGAGGGGGATGGATAATTGTATGATGTGATAATTTGTCTCTGTAGCAACTGAAAATGTCCTGGGAACCCTGTTATTATTATTATTATTATTATTATTATTATTATTATTATCATTATTATTATTATTATTATTATTATTATTATTATTATTATTATTATTATTATTATCATTATTATTATTATTATTATTATTAGTAGTAGTAGTAGTAGTAGTAGTAGTAGTAGTAGTATTATATGAGAGTAAGGATAAGTGCTGCTCTGCTGAATGCATGCTTTGTCCTGTTTGCTAACAATGATTTATTCAGTTCACTACTTATCCAGTTTCATATAAAGTCAAGGACTGTTCACTTCTGACAATGCTGAAGGACGTGATGATATCAGCTTTTCCCTGCTCTAAACCATTATATTGTAATTCTTCGAAAATCCTCCATTGGTCAGCCTCTTATACCAAGCGGTGTCAGTTATTTACTCTGTTCACATTGGGCAGTAACATGCATCTGAGGTGATCTGACCCTGAGTGGGCAGCATTAATACCAAGTCTGAGTTCATCCAAGATGCAATGAGGACACACTGAGATCCAATTGACCTTTTCAGAGGTGGTCTGATCCTCTAATATGCAAATGCAACCTTGGCCACACTTCTTTGTGTCGTGTAAATAAAAACATCAGTGAAAAAGTAAAGAAGTTAACTCATCCTAAGGCACTAGTCAGTTTGTGGTTTATTGTGTCCTACAGCACAAGCAGAGGTTACAGATGTTGCGCTGCAGGATAATAAACTACAAACTGACTGATGCCTCTGGTTGAACATTTGTTTACTTATTTTTAGTTATTTGAAATGTATTTTACTTATGGCTGCTCATAAATTGTCTTCTGTTTGCTATTGTTGCGTGCCCATATGTGATGTTTGAGCTTGTTTTGAAGGGTCCAACCTGCGTTTCCCCATGGAGATAATAAAGTATATATCTATCTCTATTTAATTTATACACTCTCCAAAGGCATACTCAGTGCCAATGAAAACGCAACACTTGAATGTGTTTTATTGTTCCTGAGCTGCATCAATATGTTTAAGTTTCACCTGTATAAGATAATCCCAGACAATTTCTTAACAACCTGAGACGGGTTGAGCTTTTGTCACGCTTGAATTAACTTGTCTGCATTCATAAGACTTGTTTTTCTCATTGCTCAGCAATGAACTGCTCAACTTAAGGAACTGTGGTCAGTTAAGGAGTGGTCATGTTCTGTATATAAAGGAAAGCTGAAAAGCACCAAAATCATTTGCAATAACTCAGCGATGCCTAGACTGACATGTGACCAAAGATGCCATGCTATGGGGCTCCTGGAGGCCGGAATCTCTGCTCGGCAGGTGGCGCGCCGTTTTGGATGCAATGTGTCCACCATAGTCAGGATGCAACAGAGGCATGAAGAAACTGGCTCAACTGCAGACAGACCTCGCCCTGGACGAGCACGTGTGACCACGCCACAGCAGGATCGCTACATTGAGCTGCAGCACCTCCAGGACCGCTTTGTGATTTTTGGTTTTGGGGGTCCTTGAGTTTCTTTCTTTATCCTTATTTTTTGTCAACAAATTTGGAAGTGATTTTTTATTTTTACTGTATAGAAATGGCCTATGATTAATTCCAAAGAGCTTATGGAATAAAAATCCTCATCGATTTATAAAAATATAAGAATCTTCAAGTGTTGCGTTTTCATTGGCACTGAGTGTATTAGGACACCTACAGACTGTGGCAGTTATTTTCAACCACACTGTGTGACATGGATGTAGTAAACTTGGGCATGCTATCCAGTTTGATGTGTGCATGCAGATAAGTTGTATTGTAATTGTAAATTGTATCATGGTAACACCTAAAGCACTGACTATGATGCACATACACAACTACGTAACAAATATACAATAAAAAATTGCATTAGCAGCATGTACTTGTGCCACTATAGTGATAAACAAAGAAGCTAAATTAAAAATCATGCTGTTTTGGTGCCCCAGTGGTTTATTTGAGGCCTACAGCAGACCAGGGGCTCCTTTCTGCACTGGCTCGTTAAATCGTTAAGCCAAGTGCAACACAAAATGTGTCCATTTCACGCATTTTGTGCTATCCCGTTTCTGGGCTAATTGGCTTGTCTGCACTCGCCTAGTTCCGCATTCCAGGGCTGATTTTATATTCTTGTAGCTTCATTTCACTTTATTCCTGTCATGTATTTCCCTTGAAATATTATTTACATTTCAAAAGAAGATTTTTAACAGAAGTTAGACAATATCTTTGATGATATCACATTTTTCCCATGGACATTTTGCACCGATAAAAACGAATTTACCATTTGAGAATTGATCCGCTCACTGAATTTTATTCTCAGGTGAGGGTAAGGGAGGAGGTCCGGGGTCACAAATAGACTATAATAATTCTCCATTCTAACCATAATGCTGACAGATGACTTGAAACAGCAGGAGCGGAGGCGTTGTTCTGGGCTAAATAATGAATACACCCGTGAGCAAACAGCCTTCAAGGCAAATAGTGAGCAAATGATGGTTTAGCGAACACAACGAGCCCCGTTTTGGATTTTGTGTCCATTAAGCCTCTGCGTTCACGACCCATCGTTAGCTCGCCATTTGCGTTGAAGTGGGTACGTTCACTATTTAACCCAGAAACAAGCCCCAGGACCCTAACAGTTTGTGGCATTTGTAATAAAGGCTAAAATGTGATACTTATATGCATGGAATGTAGCAGGAGAATGTGCACCTGGTTATGCGTGAGCCAACTTGAGTTGCCAATTTAGCAAAGACGGCTTTAGGCATGTAATGTCGCAGTGCCAGACTAATTCTTAAAATAAGAATTAGTCTGGGTTCTCTCAGTTAATTTTGGATTGCCATTGGGTGTCATCAATAGGCTTAGACCAAAGTGTTTTTGAATGCAACTGGACAGACCTACAGCCAATCAGAGCAACGGTCACGGACAAAAGCCAACGCTGGACCGGCAGCAGTCACAGGTGGCAGCGTGTCATCGTATCAAACCATATCTGACCTCTTCAAATCAAATAAATGGTTGTGATTGGCTGTACTCGATTTAGGCTCAGTGGAGAGCAGTTTGAATGGGAGCAGCTCCAGACTGATCTGCCAGAGCAAATGGACACTTGTTCTCAGGCAGAAGTGTGTGGTTCCCAGGCTATGTGGAAAGTATTTTCTGCATACATAAACACTGATCGATGCATCATTTATTACTACTTTTCTATTAGTTAGTGGATGTACTGTAGGTCATGGCTGTAATCACAATGTGACATGGCCATCCTAAATAAATTCGACCCAGCCCATCCTTTGTTACAACACCAGGCCTGTCTCATAGTGCAATATAGCACCACCATTTTGGAGCCACAACCAAATATACCAGCATGTTTTCCATTGTTTGTCTGGAACAGCCCAAAGTCACACATTTCATACACTGCTTAAACTGGCTGTATTCACAATTTGTGAATTTTTCCAAATCACATAAATTTCATCAAACAATAGGCACATTTAGTCTCTACAAATTATCATAATGTGTGTCTATCTATATTATAAAAGGGATGTGGACTCTGTGTCTGTGTGTGTGTCTTGAGCCTCACACACAATCCGGTAAGAGCTGACAGCTGCAGTTTAGCATACTTATGTATTTTTGGTCAAGGAAGAGACTAGCAAAAATGGCAAGTTGATAGGACTAATATTTTGGGGGATATTAGTCATTTTGGAATACAATAGCCTTACAATCACGTTGCTATGCCCAGAACGCTTTGGCGGTGACTGCTGGACAAATGTGGTACAGCATGCGCAAATACACATCTGTGCTGGGTGACCAGGATGCTGCCCCTCAGGGTCAGGATGTGGATTTTAAAAACACCCCCCTTTTTCACATCCCACCCTCGGAACTGTCAATGATAAAGTCTAGGAGATGGAAGATAACTACCACAATTCAAACAGTTGTAATCAAAATACATCAACTATCATATGTAAAATAATAAATATTATGATTTACCAAACAGTTTTTTTGTCAGTACTTGTAATATATAGACTAACATCTTTTCCCAAAAGTCAGCTCTCCCCAGCGTAAAAACTACCACATCTAGAACCCAAATGCGCTAGTTTGCATATAAAACAAGGAAGTTAAAGGTGATCATAAGTGGTCATTTGTTATGCTCTTAGCATTGTAGTTCCAGCAGAGCAGTCCACTGGTGACCAACCAATTTATTATTTATTAACATTTATTTAATCAGGAAAAAGAGATTAAAAATCTCTTTTGCAGGAGTGTCCTGGCTAAGACAGCAGCAGAGCTGACCAAGACACTTCTAAATAACAGAAGTGAACAAGGCCTTAGAGGACAGAGAACAGCCAGTAAGTTTAAACAGGCTGGGTTTTAGCCTTAATAAATGCAAATGAGCTGATGCCTTACATTGAGTGGAGTGGGCTCAAGAGCTTTTTTGCCTCTGTATTTGCTATTTTCATTACAAAAAGAGAAATAATTTCATCCATCAGAAAAAAAAAAAAAAAAACTAACTCTGTGTTTGTCCGTCTGTCTGCCTGTGATTGTTGCCAGCCCAGCTGCTGATCTGCTGGCCCCAGTAGCTTCAGTCCTTCATTATCATGTCTGGTGGAGGGATGTGTGCAGAAGTCAATAGCTCATCCTGATCTATTGGCACAAATTGGAGTGGGGAGTTTTGGTGTGTGTGTGAGTCTTTGCCAAAACTCAACATCTGCCAGACTAAATGCCGGAGGAAAGTGGTTCCTGCTGAGCTGACTTTGCTGTGACAGGATGTGTTTAAATGTTTAGATGGTGCACTGCATGCTCCGACACCTTCCCATATGAGATTGTACAGAAATTGTATAATTGGGTTGAAGACAAAAACATCATACCCACATTAAGACACACACAAACACACAGTTATAAATATTCGAATGGGATGTGCTACTTTTATTTTTTGCTGCTTTGGACTGTGATAAATGATACGTGAGACAGCGGTTTTGCATGCCTGTGTGTGGATTTGCATGTATGTGTGTGTAACTGGAGCCCATCTGTTGTTGTGTATGCTGATATGGCATCTGCATCTGTGGGGAGCTGACTAGCACATTAGGAAATAACACATACAAACGCGCGCACATGCACGCTAAATCTGCACTGGACAGCTAACAGTTCATTTGACACTGTAATTACACCCAGTGATCATGGATCCATTCATCAGCCGTCCTCCTCAGGGCGTCAACTGACCTCCAACAATATCACCAAGAGACAGAGGAAGGGGGGGGGGGGGGTGCAGAGCAGGGATGGAGGGATGAAAAGAGGGAAAAGGACAGGCAAAAAATGATGGGATGCAAGCACGGATGGGAGAAAGTGGATGGGGAGTGATATAGAGATTGGCAGGGTACATGTTTATGGGCCTGGAGGTGTGTTTGTGGGGGGATTGATTCATTCATGAGTTTGTGTGTGTGTGTGTGTGTGTGTGTGTGTGTGTGTGTGTGTGTGTGTGTGTGTGATGCAGCCAGGCAATTCACCTTCCACAACATTCTCTTGTGTTGACCTTACCTGCTGCTTCACTGTTACATCATTAGGGTGAGTTATACACCATTATTTCTCTGCTGCTATCTGCAGTTTCTGTACAAACCAAAAGAAATACGCACACAGTGAATACACACTCACACACACACACATACACACAGGTGCACATAACGAAACATGGTAACCTGTATGAAAACAGCATGCATAAGTTATGTGTGGCAGGCTGCAAGGGAAAAATAGAAAAAGCAGGGTGTGATCAGGAAAGAGCGGGAGAAAGAGATGAATTTTGTTTTGTGCATGTGCAGCTACTTTGTTGTCTTATGATTCTTTTCTTTACTCTCAGTTTCTGCTTTCATCAAAACATGTAGGGACACTCCTGTAAAACTCAATTACATCTTTGAAGGCATAAATACATGTGTTTATTGCTTCCATATCCAAGCACACAGACAAGTGCTACATGATTAATCATTGCAATTCAATGTCAGCCTGTGCGATTATATGCAACTGCAAAAGGCTGAGATTTAATTACAGAAAAAACAACGTGTTCTCTGTTTGTGTGAAGTCTCATCTCATTATTAATAAAGGAATGATCAGTCAGGCTCTGTTTATGCAGTGAAAGCTTTGCAGTATATGGTCACGTGGTTATGCAGACCAGGTGGGGATGGATGCAAACAAGCAGGCGGGTGGCCTGAGAAAATGCAACCACTGTTAGATGGTGATTTCTGTGATATTTACTGCACACCATGCAACAACACAACACCACCTTAACCCTGTAAAGCCTGAACCATTAAATCTTTGGCAGAAAATACCAGTTCTTTGAAACTGGAGCCTTTACTGGTCCTTCTGAACAACCCCATTTTTTTTTTAATTTTTTTTTGCAAATATCAATTTCCATGTATGAGTTTCAATTTTGTATCATATTTAGTACATCAGGTCTCAATGCTGAAATATTATTTTTGAACAAAAAACTTACTATAACACAAACATGTCAAATTGGTAATTCCTTTTCAAAATTGGCGAAGTTCTGCGTCCTTCCTCATTAATGACAATCTTTTAATGTCACTGGAAAGGCCTCGGGTGAACAAATTCCTCCCTCCTAGTGGATTAACCGTGTATTCCATGTATCTAATTGAATACATCTCACTGATCATGTAGAGGGCTTCAAAACTCATGTATCAAATATGATACATTTGGCATTATAGGGTTAAACGACAACATAGAAAAGCATAATGAATGCAAACCAAGCAACAGTCAGTTACAGATGTAGATATTTCATCATGATTTCCGGATTTTTAGTTGTTTTTTTTTTCTTCCTCAGTTGTGTAATAAATTAGGATATATCATAGATCAGTGGATTCTGAAGATATTGTACTCATAATACCTCATTATGCTGCCAATCCATAACAATTTTGTACTTGTACTTACATAAAACTCTGCATCCCTCACATAAAAAGAAAGAGTAATAGCATTAACAACCTCAACTGTTGCTTAGGTATGAAGCTACATAGAAAGAGTGACAGATCAATCTGAAATACAATACTATAATTATATTATAATAGTAGTATTATACTCCTTTTACTGCTGTGATTATTACATTTCAGCTGGAAGCAAGTTCTTTAAACCAGTCCTGATGCAGTAGCTTCTTGTTTCTTAAGCAACCATGAGTTTGTAGAGAGCATAAAAATTAGACTGTGTTTCAATGGAAAAAGGTCATGTGGTCTGATGAGTCCAGACTGACCCTGTTCCAGAGTGATGGATGAATCATGGTAGATGAAGTGATTACCCACCATGCCTTGTGCATACCAGTCTGTGGAGGCATTGTTGTATATGTTCATACATTGATACGGTACGTTGCATAACTTCCTCAAAACAATACCACAGGTGTGTGTGTGTGTGTGTGTGTGTGTGTGTGTGTGTTGTAATCAAAGCTGAAGGGGATTTAATGAAAAATTACAGTGCAGAGCTTTTTTTTGTTTTTAGCCAATATGTATTATTTAACAGCTTTCAATTAAAAGATCTTTAGTGTTTACCATAAAACGATGCTTTGTGAATTTCTCCACAAGCAGTTTTGGATGGATGTTTATTCATTGTCTTCTCCATTGTCATTATATTTAATTTGTGTTATCATGTCAATAAACTAAGAATTATGTTTCCATGAAAGCCCTGACTTCATGCTAAGGGTGATTTTGAACAGATAAATATTGACAATCTCTGCTTTTCCTCAGCAGCAGATTATTATTTATCTGTACGCTTCCAGCATTATTTATCTGAGCAGCGCCAGAACCTGACGTTAACAGAACAAATGTGCTGCTGATAAGGGCCTGTCCTAATTTAGAAAAACCTAAATACAGACTTTGCTTTAGTTCACACAGCGAGCAATCTTTACCGTGTTATGATTCATTGTCTGCACTGCATCTGCGTTCACATTTTATCTTTTTTTCCCCCGCTTCTTATCACTGCTTTAGTGACACTCAAACTAAACGTTGACACGTGGAAGTATTAAATTATAATGATCAATGAATTTCTTAGCAGTTACAAATGCTTCATCTAAATAGAAAAGTTGTCAGTCATATTTTTGGAGACTGTAAGTGAAACTATTTTTGACTGATGCCATTTGTTCATATATGTGTGTGTATGTGTACGTCAGCCTCAGCCTGACACACAAGTCTACAGGGACCACCCAAGCAGATGCTTCATTTACAAAATTATGCATTTAGGGCATAGAACTAGGTCTGAACCCGGGGAGTTTAGGAGACTAACAGAATGAGACCAGCGAGGACCGAAGCCATCAGCCAGATGCCTCGTCGTGATCTTTGTGTTGTTCTTTACAAACTCCTGCTCTGTGCATTGACGTGTGTCAGCAGGAGAGACACAACCAAATGGGAAAAAAAAGAAAAAAAAAAAAAAAGAAAAGAAGGCAGAGAAGCTTTTACCATCACCCATGCTCCTTTTCCCCTCTTTAAGTATTCATTAAACTGAGGCAGAAGTTTCTACGGACACTCATCGTTACCTCCTGCCTCTCATCTACTCACACCACTGACCAGCAGACTCCTTCTACCCCCCCTGCCCACACTTTCCCTCTAAAATGGAACAAAAACAACAGGGGAGGAGGACTGTTGACTTCACTAACACACTTTTATCCAGCTCCATCTCTCTCTCCCTCTCAATTACTTTTTTCTACATAAACTGTAGCCAAAAGTGTGTGCAGTCCTTGGCTGACACACATGGGTGAGCCCAGCTCTGGATGTAGTTTTTCATGCTCAGATTGAACAGTTTTGAGGTTTTCCTACTGGCAGCAGCCTTTTCTTTTAATCTGACATGACTGATTATGAACAAAATATTGCCGGAGTGTTCCAGTGCTTCTCTCTGAAGCTGGTGTTAGTTACAGTTTGAGTGTATGAGAGCGCCCTTTTGGGACGACCTCTTGTGTGTCAGATCCTTACCGATCCTTAGTTACCTTCAGTCCTCAAGCTCCAGCGACAAAAGAGTTTTCCCTCAGCTCTCTGTGAAGGTTTTTATCAGCCAAGATGATGTGTTAGGTTGGTGTTTAATAACTGGTGCCAGACATTTGATTTGATTTCATTAAAAGAATAACACATTTTTCTTATTTCTATGAGAGTTCAGACTGGTTATACTGCAATTATTGTGGACAAAGATAAAACAATTGTGAAATATGTGCAAACATAATAATATTATACTGCAAAAAAAGGCCTGTACAAAAATAAGAAAATTAAACTCATTATTGGGTTAAAATTTCTTATTTCAAGTTAAATTATCTGCCAGTGCAGTAAAAAAATTACACTTATGAAGTTTTCTTAACATAAGAAAATATTATCTAAGGATTATAGAATGCTAACGTTCTTATTTTAAGCAGAATATACTTGTTTCAAGTCTTCATAGTAAGATTTTTTTTTTTTTAAATCTATGGTATATGTATGGCCTTATGAAGATGTATTAACTCAATAGATATGCATAAGCAAAAATGCATAAAACAAGATAAAAAATTTTGACGGCAAACAGTTACTGTATCCACCATATTCGCCACCCAACAATGGAGCTTGTTTTGTTATAAATATTGATTAAAATTAATTGTAATATCTAAGTGGGGTAGGTCAAGATGAAAATTATCAGTACAAGCAAATACTTTTAACAAGATTAAGTCTCAATTAGCAAATAAATCTAAAAAATTATCTTTCAAGATAAATATAGATAAATAAAATGTGTAAATTGTGTGTGTGTTTTTTGCCACCAAAGTAGATCTGACCCAAGGCCTGGACTCCGAAAAAACTCTGAAACTGTGCTATGATTAGACATCATCAGCCGACCCTTCAAGTCCTGTAAGCCACAGACGCTCAACTGAACTGAGATCTGGTTGTCCATTAGACCACTTTTGATCAGTACCAAGGTTATAATAGTTTTAGATTTTTCATTATTGCTTAGTTTTATATAGTTTTGACTTTTTTTCTCTAATTCAGTTAGTTTAAATTTGTTTATAGAGCAGGTTTGCTAGTTTTCATTAGTTTTCTTTTTTTTCTAAATGCTTAGTTGTAGTATTTTAGTTTTTTCCTATCTTTTATCGTCCATATCTTTAAATCCCATACAGGACTCTGCTGCTTTCTCCCAACTTTAGTCTCCATGTTTCCAGGTAGAGTGAGGATGAGAAGACGACTAAACGACTTGTGACGAGAAGTGACGGACCGTGAAGTGCCGTATGGTGCCGCCAGCTAAAATTGCTCGAGCGAAATAAATCGATTTCATATCAATCCGACACTGACAAAGACGAAAACGAAGGGAATTTTATCCATAATTTTTATATGTTTTAGTCAGTTTGATAAGCACAGAATACAGTTTCAGTTAGCTATCATCTTTTCTTTTAATTATAGTTTTTAAAATTTCTATCAGTTAATGAGTGAAGAAGAAAAAAGGTATCCCGCACACTGTCCAATCAACTTGCAAGTTGATTGGACAGTGTGCAGGATACCTTTTTTCTTCTTTACTCATACCTCATGCTCCTACGCACCTGTCCTCTGAAGACTTTAGGTGTGCACCAGCCTCCATACCTTGTTTATTTCAGTTAACAAAAATATTTTTTCAATTTTAGTTTTCGTCATTTCATTCATTTTCTTTAACGATAATAACCTTGGTCAGCACTACTCAGTACAGACACACAAGACTCAACAACACCTGCAGTTTTGGCGATGCTCTGACCCATCATAACTTGGCCCTTGTCAAAGTCAGATCCTAAATTGTGTCAGTTTTTTTTCCCGAACACATCAACTATAAGCATTAAATGTTCACTTTCTGATGAATATATCCACCCACTGACTGGTGTCACAGTAATGAGATAATCATCATTATGACCACTTCATCCATCAGTGGTCATAATGTTATGGCTGATCGCTGTAATTGCCTTGGATGACAATGTGATTTGATTAATTGTGCAGCTCTAAATCAGACAACAGCAGTACGGCAGACATGGGACATTGGACACATCTTTTAATAGATGGCTCATGATGTCTTGACAGAAGGACTAGCACGGTCTTCCGCAATGCATTCTGGGCTAAGCAGCTGCCATCTTTACCTTTTCCTTTACTTTAACTGTTTGGGCTCCTTTCAGTTCCTTACTTTCCACCTCCTCAATTCTTGATTATGACTTGGAAATTAATCTAAGTGCACTAAAATGCACATCAGGTATTGCGTTGTGCAAGTCTTTTAAGCGATGGGACCTGAAATGTGTAAAAGATGCTGGACATGTAGGGTATCTGGACTCTGGGGGGGGTAAACATGACAAATTCATGGGGCCCAGCATTTGTGGGGGGCCCATAGATCAGTGGAGGGGGTCCAATTGAACTTGTGAAAATTTTGTGTAGGATCCGCTGTACAACAGAGGTACAGAAGTTGCAAGTTGGACGTTCAAAGCATGTGAAGTTTCAGTTTCGTTTCATGCTAGCGTAAGTGACGTTATGTATGAACCACATTCCCCCGCCCCCTCCCCCGGGTCCGACAGATTAAGAAGATACTGAATTTATGAAGGGTCCACAACGTTTATGCTTTCATGGGGTCCACAATCAGTAGTGACACCCCTGTCTGGACTATACAAACAACAGCAGGGGCAGGACTTAAAAAGTAAAAATTGTCCACAGTCTGAAGTTGAAAGGGTTATTAAAAATGATGAAATGCACAACCTAACTTGTTAAAGGTTAAGTCATTTTATTATCTCCATAAGGGGGATAGAGTTTCTGCACTTTACCCGTCCTCGTATACACACAGTACCTAGCATTAGCACAAATTAGGAGCAGTGGGCTGCCATTGAAGGGGCTTTGGGGACCAACTCCTTCATCAGCACCGTGGTCAAGGGCACTAACAGTAGAATTAACCTGTATGTACCTGTTTTTAATGACAGGGGAAAACACCTGGTACAGACAGAACAGATCAACTCAACACAGAAAGGCTCTGAGAACTGCTGAGGATCCAGAACTGTTAACCACTACGCCACTGTTATACCCACTGCTAAATAAAAAATGTATGGTATTATATTGCCTACTCCATTACACCAGACTGTGACCTGAAATAAAAGTTAACCATAAGTTTAGGTGAACCCTCATCTGTCAGAGATCATAAAATACAATACAGTGTGTGTTAAGTGAAGAGATAGCTGTTACGAACATCATGTGCAACCGAGCTCTATTTCTAATGAAAGCTCGGTTAAATGCCTGTTTCCTCTGCTCCTCTTTGTTCAGGTCCTCACCTCGACTCCTCTGCTCACATCTCTGGTGGAAAGCGCAAGGAGACGAGGTGACGACCTGAGGAGCTCACACTTGAGAAGTGAGAGGAGGTGTTTATGTGACCCAACAATGATAAAAAGTATTGCACATAACCAAGGATGTTGTGCACATTGAAAAAGAGATGATCGGTCAGGGGGTGGTAATACTGTACTTACACTGTAAAAAAATGACACCAGAAAGTTGTAAAATTGCAACATAAAAAAACCTGTAAGTGAAAATACAATGGAAATTTATTTATTTGGAAATATTTTTGTTAACCATTAAATCAAATATAGCTGTAGTTTTTACAGAAAGTGTATGTGAACAAAACCAGATTTGTATGTAGAAATTGTGTATTTTTATTGTTTTGAGAAAATAAAAGTGTCAGTTGAAAAACAATGTGCTGCCATTTAAATAGCAAGACCTTAATGTGAAAATAACAGACTATTCTCATACTTAAAATAAATAAATAAATAACTCAAAAAAAAAAAAAAAAAAAAAAAAAAGGTAAAAGACAAAAAAAAAACTATTTCACAGGGAGCTACTGGTATTGAACAAACCAGAGGTGGTCATGGAGAGGGTATGAACAATAAGAAAAAAGACAAAAATCCAGATGCTCACTTGGTTGGAAAAATTAGAAATGGTAAAAAGCCTTAATTTAATGAGGGCCTGTAAATTAATTAATTGGGGCTGGACTTAAAAACACGCCAATGCGTGTCAGCCTGCACCTTCTTCAGTAATGATAAAAAAGCAAATTTAACACTTTAAACATGTAAATATCAACAAAATCCATGTTGAATTCACATGTTTAAAATGTTAAATTTACATGTTACTCCCTAAAAAAGTTTAGGGTTTGATGTGTTTTTACAGTATTGTTCTGGTAACCACAGCTGCTTGTTCTTTTTCTGTAAAAACAACAGGATTTTTTTTTTTTTCAGTGTAGGCTTGTCAGCCATGTCACTGTACAAATACATGCCTTCATAATCACATGCTCTGACACAATAACCGCTTTAACGAACAAACAATGTATCTAAACCTGGCTATAGAATGAAAATATCATCATAGCTGAAAATAAGACAGAAATAAACATCCAAAATAGTTCCTATATTCCTAAAAAACTGACATTAATTTGTGTCACAGTCACAAAAAATTTTGATACATGGAAAAAAAAGCTTAAATTCTTTGAATAAAATGTTTACTGCTCATGAACACATCAATTATCTTGACTTCTAAATAAACTTTGGAGTTGAACATGAAGAGTTTTTATTATTTTGCTAATGACTGATCAGCACTTACCAGTTAATATCATCACAATTATTTTTGAATGTACTGATACAGATATATGAATAGAGATACATTTAGATGTTTGCAAACTAGGAATAGAAGTGGATGACACTCTGTTAACCCTTTATGGGGCACTCATAGAAATATACTGACATTCAAAATTTTAACCTTAGTGTGTTATTGGAGGACATAAGACTTTATTACTTTTGTGAAATTTTTCAAAATCGTTTATTGTTATGTAAAAAAATCAAGGTTAATGAAGTTACCATATTTGGTTTCTCATCTATAAGTGGCAAAAAAAAAAAAAAAATCCAAGAAGTGTATATAAAATTACAAGAAGAACTCATGTAACACAAATTTTAGAGCATTAGACCAATATAAGTGCTGATGCAGACACCTGTCCACATCCACATTATCCCTTTGAACATCATTCCTTACATTAGTACCATTACTTCATGGTACCTAACAAAACAGGTACACTCACTGTTCATGCAGAAGTGGACCTTGCAGACCCTGTAGACCACATTTGACCAAGACTGTTGCCTCACTGTCCTGAATGTAACTGAAATGACCAAAAATATTCACTTGCCCGATAAAGGATTAATGTTAATCGCAGTGACACAGCTGAAATATACCAGCTGAGGGCAGTGGCACCAGTCCTCTGAAAACCACAGTGTGATGAAAAATTAAGTTGGGAGGTCCAGACAAGTGGGGGAAGTGGAGAGGAGTGGAGGGTAAAAAGGGCAAGTGCTTTTACTGCCGGTCACTTTCACTGTCTGTCTGGAAGATGGACGGATGAAATCAGACTCCTCTTTAAGTGAGCTGGAAACCTGCATTCTTCCTCTGTCAGTGAGTCTAGAAACAAGCAGAGAACTGTGGCCTGTTTTTTTTTTTTTTAGTCTACCTCCTGTACCTTCACAGTCCTAGAGGTAGTTATCCTAAAGTATCTCTGGCTACATGACTTCCTTATTGTTTTAGACTCTTAGGTGATACTCTCGCTGAACTGCCTCTTTTTAACACTGCTTGTTCAGCAACATATTCCTTTTCAATAAAACTGTGTTGATTTTGCATTTAACTGTTGCTTTCGCTCGGCAGAACAAACACTACATTTGTCAACAAAGGCTTATGGTATTGGAGGGATTTCCACTTTTCTCATCTAGTGCTTTAATAATCCCAGCCAAGAGCCAACCAAAGTCAAAAACCTGGATTGAAATTGAATTAAAGGAGCCACTTCTTCCCCGGATTACTATTTTTTTGTTTTTTTTGTCTGTGTTCCCTCATGCCTGACGCTATCCTCTCTCTCTGCATCAGGGACCGAATAGTGCAGGCCATTTGCATTTTCGCTTTAATATATTTCCTAAATTCCGAAGCTCCAAGAGATCCCTACTTTGCATTTGTTTATTTAGTTCAAAGTGTTTTTTTCTAGTATTGCCAAAGAACCTTGCAGAAAATTGAAGTGTAGCCAAAATGTGATAGATAAATATGAAAGTGGTGTGCTGTGTATTCTATGGAGAGAGGGACTTTGATGTTATTTTTGCAGTGTTAAGCCAGCTTATAGCTATGGCGTAGCTCACACCTGTAGGTGAGGGCTGGCAATTCCCCTTTTTCTTTTATTGTCTGATGCTGGTGGACTTGTGGATGATAGAAAGGCTCAGACAACATAAGTGCGTTTACCACCTGGATCTGCACCGTCAGCAGACACTCTTTACAGCGGTGTGTTGTTTCTGCCAGTGTGTGTCTGTCTGTGAGAGTATGTCTTTGTACGTGTTTGACCTGAGGATGTTTTCGGGGGTAGCTGTGTCGTGTGTGGACGATGGATTTGTAGTGACATCAGGATTGTACCTCCCGGTGCAGCGAGTTCTCCAGGTTAGCACAGCGGGCAGCGGACAGAGACAGAGCAAAAGAGGAAGAGAGTAGGAGAGGAGGGAGATGGATAGAGTGTGACACCCTTGGGTCGAATCGAGCTTTAGGGATGTGTTGGGACACACATGTAGCAGCAGCAGCAGGCAAAGGCTGATTTGAAAGATGGGAATGTCAAGTCTGTGATGTGCACTCTGCTCATGTCGTAGAACACTGTTAGCTGTGACAGAGCGATATGAAGTTAAAAGGACGGAGAAGGAAAGGCCCACAAGCTTCCCACTGCTCATTTTCTCCTCATCTTTCCATCATCCTCCAAATACACACACACACAGGACTGAGTTTCTACAATGCTTGTTAAATTGGAGGCTTAATCTGAGGCCTCTGGCTTTCTCTGCAGGTCTCATGAAGTGATTATATCCACAAAGGCCAAACTGTGGATTTTATTAATGAAACTCACATGACTTTCATGTAATGCGAACACACATGCTTCTGGCAGAGTCAGGGAGGCCTAATCAAGCTGAAATCTCCCGGGGTTGCAATTAGGTTGGAAAGTCACAGCCCTAATTGTGGCTAAAAAACAAACCTTAGGTCAACCAAATACACAGATTTTCTCTGACGAAGCTATTATTGTGGTCCGCTGTGCGCCAACTGGGCCTTTATGTATCTGTTGGACAAATGCAGAGATAAAGCATAGGTGACATACCGCTACTGACAGACCAATTAACTGGTCGGCTGATTAATCAGGTCGATTAAATGCCATTTTGAGATAATCGACATTGGCCATCAGCCACTGAAAAACCCTTAGTGTTCAACCAGTGCACACGACTCCTACATCTTTTTCTTTTGTGGTGTTGAACGGTGTCTTCTAGCTCAAATGCTCCCAGGAACTTTTGCATTTTATGGCTCAGAAAAATAACAGTATGAACAGCTCTAGGGACAAAAACCGAGAGACCTCTGTTTATTTGTAGGGATGCATGAACATTTTTGTGTATTCTAAACCGATTACAACATTTGCCTTAAATTCCAAATAAAAATACTGTCTGTCAGATCAAAATAATGAAAACAACAAATAGAAGACAAAGCAAGATTGTGTTCATTTTATCCCTTTAATGCATGAATTATGAAAACCAAGGTCAAGATGTTTTATTTAGGTGTTTTTTTTCTTCTACTTAGGGCATAAAAAAGTTTCTTTTTCTTTCAAAAATGTGTTATTTTCTGAAAGTTACAGGCATGCCCAATCCAGTAGACTATGTTTTAATATATTTTCACATATTTGAAATAAGGCTGGGCGATATGGAAAAAAATCATATCATGATAATTTGTTTCATAGCAGACAATATCAATATGTATCACAATATAAATCAAATCCCTATTTTTGTCAAGCTTAAATTTTCCATTATTCATAAGTTAGTTATGAAGACACCAGAAGGTTATTTTTGTTTCAAATATGATTTATTTTCTGTCAGAGGTTGAACATGACAGATATGCTGAAGAGCATTATAGAACTGTTTCAGATAAATAAAACAGGTACATATATTTAAAACTAAACTAAAAGTCTGACCAGCAGGCAAAAGGTTTCAAGTTTTAAAAGAGAACACAAACAAAACAGACCATCGTCACCAAACAATACCGGGGGGTGCATTCCGTAACTACCGTAACTGGTGTAAAACCGATAGTGAAACTTAAGGAAAGGTTAGTGTTTGTGTTCTTCACATCGGCTACATGTATTTGTTCGATACACTTCTGTATTGTATTGAAGGCCTGTAGAAGCCAATGATGTAATAACGACCAGTAACGTAATGTTATTACGTTACTGGCCAAAAGTTATTAGGTTATTGGTTCAGAACTTTTATTACGTTATTGGCCTATTACATTTTAAAATGGCAAATTTATTACACTATCGGCAATTATTACGTTACAGGTCGTTATTATGTTATTGGTTTCTACAAGGTCCTGAACTGAAATGGTTAGCCCCCTACTTTTCTGTAACCAGGTTTCTCCTGAGGGAACACTTGTTATCTCCCGCTGCAGCCCAAACATTAGCATGTGTCAACTAAACTTGACATGGCTCTAGCGTGATTGGTTCGGTGTGGCCCTACTTAATTATGATTGGCTGTTCTTACATCTGTCAAAACATGGACAAATGAATTCTATTGAAATTGTATCGAGCATTCTCATATTTCTATTGAGTAAAAGTTATTTCATTATCATTTTATCACCCAGACCTAATTTGAACTTATTAAAGGCCTCATCGTAGACGTCTACATTGAATTTCCAGTCTCCTAGAAAAGCCTCGATCAAAGTCGTTGTCTTGGAATTTCCAAATATTTTGGGGGGCTTGAGTGTGGCCTGGTGCTGTATTACAATAATATTAATGGTTTAGCTTAGGAACAGTATAGCTGTCAATATTTAGTAGAATTGAACTGATCATATATCTTCTTCTCCAGTGTTTGTGACTATACATCTTCCTGTTGATCACATTCCAAAGGTTTTCATTATGGACCAGATCTCAAAATATGAAGCATGTATTTAATTTTTTCCAGTCTTACTTATTCAATAGCATAAAATCTACAGTAAATTTAACCCATAAAGACCAAAAGCATCTACTGATCTAATATGTTTAATAACTATTGATTCACTAATCCTATCAATACATGTAAATAATTAGTGTGAAATGCAGTTTGTCGTCTTTTCACGGTCATCAGATATGACCCATTTGGACATTCAGAGGCTCTGTAGTTACCATGGAAACACCGTCATCTTTTACAACATTGATTCACCAGTAAAACCCATGGAGTTGGATCGATGACAGTGGATGGACACACTTCGTTTATGTCCAGTTAATGACATCTTTGCTGAAAAAAGTCACTTTTTCTTCAGTTTTCTCTGTTTCTGATATAACCCTGAACGTTAATCTGACCTTTTTATGAACATCTACGTGATCAGTAAATTCGATACAGGAAAATATATGATTTAGACTGAAAAAACACAAATTACACAGGATAATATTATAACAAATAATGATAAATCACTTAAGAATGGTTAATTTGGGAGAAAAATTGATTTGGGAACGATCACAAAAGTAGCACTGGGTCTTTATGGGTTAAGGTAAGTGTCAATCTCATGTTTTTATGGAGTGACTGGAAGTGTTTAGCCTATATACACATCATGCACATACCTAAACTCACACATACCACACACTGTACTTGCTTATTTATTTACTTGTTTGCATGGTTTCTGCACTGATGTGACTAGTTGTGTAACTTCCCTATATTTTTTCTCTGTATTGAAATGTTCCAGCTCTGAACTCCGTGCCCTTGTATCCATCTCTCTTTCTTCTCCGTCGTCTCATTGACACATTGACTTGAACTTTGTCTACTTTTTTCCCGTTCTTGCACTGTGCTTGCATTTGTTGCCTTATTTTTCATCTTTTACATCCTTTTCATCCTCATGTCCGTGTCCTTTCCTCTTTTTGTGCCAATATTTGACAATTCTGTATTTCTTTTCATACTGTGACTGTGAATAGCAGAGTACAGCACACCACTGTATGTAGTCTGATGACCTTCACAATACCACAGACTGATAGTCATCTCTCTGTTAAATTCTCAGGATGAATAAGATCAATATCAGGTAAAATAGGTATTTATAGCCACGCAAATTGATAGTTTCTGCGCGGGAGGGATGTACGCACACACACAAACCTAATGTACAAAGACAGAGAGGCATACACAAACACGGTATTAACTGATTTACGATCTTTAGGTTGTTGTTTCCTTGTACTTTCTCGCAGTTAATGACAAAATAACACACAATACAACTGGGAAAATTCAGAAATGGTTTATGCAGTAGCTGTGTTACCTGCTGCCTCAAAACAATTTATTTTACCAACTTATTAAAATCATTTCTCATTATTTAAAACTGCCGATTCAGTTTTTCAGCACGAGCACGACGTAGTGACACTATGTCTTGTGATAGTAGGAAAAAAAACTTGATGTTAATTGCTGCAGTGACTGATGTAGAGTGTACAAGCATCCCATTTTCCAAACGGCAGATATCTCAGGGAATGGAAACTCCTTGAATATTAATGTATTTCCTCTACATTTTTCTTCTGGACCAGTGGGAGCTAAAACAGAGCTCATATGCCCGTGAGATGTCTGTCCGGCTTTAGCTAAGATGCAAGCACACACACCCACGTGCACATGCACAAAAATACAGACTGGCGATATAGAGGGAAAGCTGATCAGCAGCGTGGAGCAGGGAGGGCATTCCAATGGGACTAATTAAAGGATGGAACAGACTGCAGAACTCATCGGAGACCACCACTCTTTCTCCAACTCTATCTCTTTCTCCTCTCGCTCTTCCGTTCTCTTTTTGCTCTTCTGTGCTGGGTTATTGAAACCTACATCATCCAAGGTTGCAGGATGCAGTATCTGCTATCTTAAAGCTATTCGCAGGAGCAGCGATGATCAGAAAAGACTGGGATTCAGCTGAAGGGGATTCTGGAAGCACTGTAGTATTAAAAGGGGAATACAACGCTGTTTACATGCATGCAACACAATATATTCTATTTAAGTCCTCAGTTCATTCCATGCTATCTTTTCATATATCAGTACAATGAAGCCGTCCTCTTGTATGAAATTGCCCTTTGACACCGTGAGTAAACAACACGAGATTGTCCTTGTCAGACGCGTTGTCACCCCTAACTGGAAATACTGATTTAGGGGGAGGGGAGGGTTGAGCACGGATGAGGAAGGACATGACATGAAAAATCGACTGTAGAAAAAGCTCTACTTATTTACAGGAGCTCATGTTTTATGATAGAGGACCACAAAGTGCTTGACTTCCTTGTGTTTTGAGGATGTTGTTAGATGTATAAACAGTGTAAATGAAACAGCAGAGAACATTACGGAAAGAAACAGCAGAAGTGCACCAGGATCATGTGAAAAAATAACAGCTTTTGATTATGTTTACTTGTGTTTTTCCAGTATGTCACATGATGAATAAGTTGTTATGCCCACACAATTGGTATAAATAGTCTGGCCAATCACTTCATCCTGTTCACAGTGAACATGTATACACGCACATGGTTATTTCACCATTATTATCCCACGCCCCAGAGAGGAGGCAAGGGGTAATGGTACCTCCACCAAGGAGGTTATTTTTTCATCTGGGTTTGTTTGTCGGTCTGTCTGTCTCACTGTTTGCAAGGTAACTCAAAAAGTTATGGACGGATTTTGATAAAATTTTCAGGAAATGTTAATACTGGCACAAGGAACAAATGATTAAATTTTGGTGGTGACCTGGGGGACGGGATGGGGGGGGGGGGGCGATTTTTTGTTTGTTCGTCTGTCTGTTAGCAAGATAACTCAAAAAATTATGGAAAGATTTTGATGAAATTTTCAAGAAATGTTGATACTATGGGGGTTTATTGTTAACACATCTATTGTTAACACTCTAGCAGCAAAACTATTAGGGGAATTCATACCAAATTGGAATTATAGATTGCCAGTGACCCAGAATAGATGTCATTACATTTTGGGAAAAGTAGGTCAAAGTTCAATTTTTTTAAAATTAATTTTTAAACCCCCCCCCCCCCATTTACTTACAATGGGCGAAATTTCCCATGTCTGTAGCAGCAAAGGTATTGGTTGAATTCATACCAAATTGGGTTTTTAGATTTCCACTGACCCAGAATAGATGTCATTTTCAGAAAAGTAGATCAAAGTTCAAATTTTTAATGAATTTTTTAAATCTTTTTTTTTTCTTCCATTTACTTATAATGGGCGAAATTTTAAAGGTCTATAAAAACATCAATTTTCTTTCAATTTACAACAAACTTCACACATATATAAAGGCAATTGATATGCTGACATCACCACACGCATAGACATGATGACATCAGCTGGATCACTGCCAAAATAAGCTGCAATACATGCAAGGGGCGGGGTTTGTTGTGCCTGGAACCACTTGTTCTGAACATAACAGTGTTATGAATTTGACTATTGTCAGGTAAAGAGCATATTCTGTATTGATTTTCTGAATTAAGCCCATTTCTGAATGGAGCATTTTCTGATTAGAGACAAGTTTTGATGATTTAGTCAATACCATTCCAGTTTTTATAAGAATCCCATGGACATGTGAACAGTAGATTCAGAAAAAGAATCTAATTTGTGTTTTTTACTGCAGTTTTTTTTTCCGACACATGGCTTCTGTTTACAGTAAACAGAAGTAGAGACACAGATCTTCTCTGGTAGAGATCAATACTCCAAAGAAAAGTCCATATTTCTAGTCAGAGCAAGACACACACCTACTTTTACACATTAGGAAAGAGCATGGTTTTAGATATGAGCAAATATTGAAAGGTGTTGAAGGAACAAAATGATAAAGGCTGTGTTCACACATTTGACCATCTGTCACCAGTGGAAAACTGTGATTAAAAAAAAAAAGAAAGACATTTTTAACCAGGGTATGCACAGCTGCTGTAAACAGGAACATTAGTGGAACAATCATTTTCATTTGTCATGTTAAGAGCTTATTAGGAATTTAAATTGTTTTCATAATAAGGGCAAAAACAGGAAAATCATGTACATGTACGTGAAGATTTTCACTGACATTATACAAGTGAAGAAGCAGGACAATGTGTGTATTAATGTATGCAGACACCTTTCATCCATACCATTTTCACTTCAACTGTGAAAAGACAGAATTGACAGCATTAATTATAGTTCCCTTAACTGTTCACTGCTAACTGTTTAACTGCTTCACTTTTCCATAGTGGTATGAAATGGCGTCATATCATCTACATTTATACTGTATGCAGTCTTTCAGTTTACCCTCAGTGGCATAAAAATCTGTCGAGTAATCATAGGTTACTGAAAATCAATATATGCAAGTTTAATCAGATGCATCTACCATCCTTGTATCATGGACTATTCAGACAATGATGGGTCATTCCATCCCAAATCAACCAGATTTCAGAAAGTGCCCCGCATAACACCCTCAGAAAATTCAGAAAAAATTCACACTTGTTCACCTAGCAGATAAAAGAAAACATCCAAAATTTTAATGTCATATCTGTAATAGTTTAGGAGATACAGCCCTTTGAAAATGAATGTTTTTCACCAGGGTTTCACCAGGGTCAATGACATAAATGTAGCTAAGATTTCCCAGAGTTTGTATGATGCTGGCCAGCCTAATTTCGGGAATTCTCTTCATAATTCTGAAAAGACTTATTCATCATGGAGGAAAAATGTGTTGTTGGATTGATCTTAAAGGATGAATGTCACAGAAAGACTATCAATACAAACAGGCTTTCTGAAAATTGATGATTCTGGGAAATCTTAGTTACAATTTATATCACTGACCCTGGTGAAATTGGGTCAACTGACCAGCTCCATCCAATTTCCGAGAAGTCTCTACTACAGGCATCAACCTGAGCCAGTTCTGGGAAATCTATAATTATTCTATCTGAACCATCATGCAGTTCCACACCCTAGTTCAAATATTTCAAGTATTATCATAACTTGTGCAATAACCAATGCCATTATACTGTTAAAAATGCCATTTACACCTATGTTTGTGTACAATTTGAAGAAAATATAATCATGCAGTAAAAAAAAATATTAAAAATAGAACCAGTTTTATCCCAAAGCTAAAATTTTGTGCACAACATCTTGAGACATATATGAAGACATGGTAGAAATTTCAAAACTTTCATTAATGGTAATTTGGGTGCTCAGATAAAGAGTATTTTTGTGAAAAAAATGAAATGGACCCATTTTATTCATTGCCTCACAGCAACACTGTTCATTGAAATGTAGTCTTTTTGCAGTATATTGTTGCATCTTGACCATAAGAATCCATGCCAAAAAAAAAAAAAAATTAGGTTCATTCATCCATTCTGGCACAGTGCAAGCCTGAAGAGAGAGGACATTTTGAAGAATTAGCCTTTTGGCCTGATTTCAAGGCCTCATGCACCAAACATGAAGGCACCTACAATTATTTTGATGCAAAATATGGTCTTTTCAGGGGGATTTCACCCCACACAGTAAGTTTCAGCAGTGTGGCTTGAATACCTAAGGAGATATAGCTCCTCAAAGATGGCTGAAAAGCAAATTTGCAAAATTTAAAAAAAAAAAAAAAAAAAAAAAAAAACAATATTAATTTTCAAAGGGCTGTATTTCCTAAACTATTACAGATATGACATTAACATTTTGGATGTGTTGGTTTATCTGGTAGGTGAACAAGTGTGAATTTTTTCAGAATTTTTTGAGGGGGTCATGTGGGGACCATTGGTTGAATTGCCATGGAATGACCCTTTTGTTAATCCCTTGCAACCTACAAGCAGACTTTACTTTTAGTTTAACAAACTTTAACTCTATTTAGAGATCTTGACCTTTGACCTCTGCCTACCGATATCTAATCAGTTCCAACTGAATGGCAAAATTTGTGATATTCTGTCAAGTAGAGTTGTGTGATTAATTGATTTTAAATCAAAATCGGATTTTTTAATTAGAACGATTTTTTAAAAAGTGTAATCGTCAAATCAATTTCATCTCTCTCGTGTCTCCGGGCGACTGTAGGCTCCTCCTCCTAACTGTGAGAGCAGTCTTTCACAGAAATCCATGTAATGACCAAGGACCTTAAATCTGTCAGCAGCCTCAGCACAGTAGCCCAGACAGCCCTGTCTCCAGCCACATCCACCAGACGTTCCCAGGCCAGCCCACAGATATAATCCCTCCAGCGTGTCCTGAGTCTGCCCCGAGGTCTTCTCCACGAACAGATCCCCAATTTAAATATAACTGCATAGGAATCACTCATCTTACGTGGTCCACACACACATGCATGACTGATGCCTGTCACTGATTTACATTGGTATTACTTCTGTGGGCCCATCACGGAATTTTCGGTGATTCCACACAGCAAAAATCTAAATCTTACCAAGTGTATTTTTCTCATTTCTGGTCAAAATCTCTCATCACACTTAAAATAAAACATAATCACCTAAAGAGTAACTTGTAAGTGAGATATAAGATTTTATTTTTAGACAATACATCTTGAAAATCAGATGTTTTTGCTTGAATTAAGCAAAAAAATCTGCCAGTGGAACAAGTGAAAATTATCTTGGTAAGATTTCTTGAAATAAGATTTTCAAGATCTATTGTCTGTTTCATAAAACATGATAATTTGATTGGCTGATTCCCTTATTCAGTGTGAAAGCATTTTAGCTTGTTAAAGAAAAAAAAAAGCTATTTCACCACAAAATGTTCCTGTTCTGTGTGAAAGTGTACAACACTGAATAAATATAAGCAACAGTTTATTAATTGTTGTATGAATTAATGGCATCAAAATACCATTAATTTGTGCTATTTTCTGATTGGGTTATGACATACTATGACAATCTTTATATTAATGCATAGTGCTTTTAGGCATTCCATGTTTTCTTTTCTGTCTGTTTTAGTCACATGATACATACAGGAGTTAGTACTTGACTACTTAACCATTATTTTTGATGACTTTTGATGGTCTAATAATTTTTTTCTGTGACCATATAAGTAAATTTCTTCTGATTGGATTATGATATACCATGAAAATCTCCATTTTTATGCATACATTCGCAGAAAAAATTATTAGTCCACCTCTTGTTTTCTTCAATTTCTTGTTCATTTTACTGCCTGGTATAACTAAAGCAGTGGCAATTTCTCATAGACTGCAAGGGAAGCTTGGCTTCCCCTAAAATTACGAAAATTAAATGGTTAAATATGTTCAGTTGTGTTGACATTTCATTGACTACAAATGTGTTAGAACACGTTCATCTCATAGACGAGTTCGTTTAGAATCAGCTTTATCACAAACCAACGGACTCAATGTTGTTCACTTCTCATACATTCCTGTTGTGCTGTTTTCTCATTCGATCTCTGCTCAGTGCATTTGCCCGTAGACGCTCAGTGTCCATGCACTTCAATGGGACTGAGTGGAACAGTTTTTTTCATTGCCTCAAAACTGGACGATAATTGGATAAATGCCACGATGTTGTCCCGCCCCCAGACACTCGACATCTCTGGGGTGAATGGAGCTGTGGGTGGAGCTCGGCCAGGCTGGACGCCAGGCTTCCAAGCGCTGATTGGAGGATCAGTCAAAAGGCTGAATCCTGTTTGATTGACAGCTATTTTCAGATCTACTCCTTCACTGACATAGTTCAGTTTAACATCGTCGCGCATTCTGCTGTGAAATCGAGAGAGAAACCACTTTGAAATTACTTGTTCATTTCTTGCACTGTAAATAAAACACACTCATTGTACTTCCTTGTTTCAATTTAACATACTTTCAGCGTTTTCATGTTTACTTGGTATGATAAGGTCACTGACCATTTTCTTAAAAAGGAACGGAGCGACGAATTTATGTTTAAATAACGTGACTATTTTTTTAATGTAAGCCGACAATGAGCTTCCCCTGTCTGAAAGATGAGCAGCCGCAACTGAACTAAAGGTACATTTGTCTGGACAAATATAATGATAACAAAAATAGCTCATAGTAGTTTAATTTCAGAACTGATATCTGACCATTTTCCGTGTTTTCTTGATAATAACCAAAATCACTTAAGTTCTTACAACGACAGCTATGGCATTGTACTGACAAAAACAGTGCTTTTAGGCATTCCGTGTTTTCTTTTCTGTCTGTTTTAGTCACATGATACACACAGGAGTTAGTACTTGACTGCATAACCATTGTTTTTGATGACTTTTGATGGTCTAATAAATTTTACTGCAACTTTATATGCAAATTTCTTAATGTTACATATTGCATATTTGTAAGCTGTTTTCCTGTTTTCTGTATAGGTTGCTCTACGTGTGTGTGTGTGTGTGTGTGTGTGTGTGTGTGCATGAGTTCATCATCAGCTGTTTAGTTTGATATCCATGATTGTGAGTCCAGCTGTTTAGCGTCCTCAGACGCTTACATGAATGTTTGAACCAAATACCACTGTGATAACTCATTAACATAACATGCTACACCTACCCAGATCTTCACCATCACAAAACAATGCCTGAACCTAAAGTCTGACCCCTCACACACCCTCTGGAAAATCAAGTAAAAATTCCACTGATTAAAAATGAAAACTGTTTTTCACAAATGCTGCCCCCCTACACGCCCCCTCCTCCTTTCAGTCTCTTTTCTGAATCCATTTCTATATCACACACCCACTCATTCTGCGGCAGACAGACCAAACAACCAGCCATAATGAAGTGCCACTGCATCATCACAAACACTGCTGTGTGTCTAAATGAGCTGGAGAGGAAGGAGGCAGTGTCTCTGCTTTGTTTCCTAATTATTTACTACCAGCACAAGCACAGGTGAGGATGGGGGGGGGTTGCAGAAGAGAGGAGGAAGAGAGAGGTGGGGAGGGCTGAATGGGAGAAGAGACCAAAAAGTGACAATAGAGCAGATATTTGTATGACTGTGTGTGTGATGCCCTCTAACCAGAGAAAGCCTTGGCTCAGCCTGTCTGGCTTTGCAGCTTCCCCCAGCTCTAGAAATGCCTGCCTGCATAGCCAGATGACTCACACACCCAGCTCAGAACTCAAGCCAGGGTTTAACACACACACACACACACACACACACACACACACATACATACACACACACACGCTTCCTCATGGCAGAAGTGGTGACACACATGCATACAGATATATGCCCAAATACATGTACACAACTACACATCAGCACATTCAGCAGCCCAAACAGGTGTGTGTGTGTGTGTGTGTGTGTGTGTGTGTGTGTGTGTGTGTGTGTGTGAGTGTGTGTGTGTGTGTGTGTGTGTGTGTGTGTGTGTAATCTCATCTGCACTGAGATTATCTGCACAGACTCTCACTCTATCCTGGAAAGTTTGGGTTGTTTTACATCACCACACATCAGCTCAAAAGTTCTTTACAGGAAGTTGCTTTGTTTACACTTGCTGTCATACTAGAGGTAAAGTAAAGCAACACTGATAGAAAAGTATCTGAGACTTAACTTGACTTAACCCTAAATCCGCTTTTGGAGATGCAAATGACTATATTTACAGTCGCTTTGTTATGCTGTCAGTTGATTCTAGTTTAACTGTAAAGACTAAAAGTCTGAGAAAATCTTTCAGGATATCTGGTGCTTCACATCCAAACGTACAAAATAACATCACAGTCAGTGGAAAGTACAGCAGAATTTGATAACAGCTACTTTTCTTGTGCAGCTCTATCCTTTCTGTCCAGGTCGGAGGCTAAATATAAAGCCCAATAACATGATGGGGTTTCATGCCACTGTGGAAAAGTGAAGTCAAAATGTCACATTTATGGGAGATGCAATGTTACTCAGAGAAAATTAGCAATGTCAAAGCTGTCAGTTAGATATTTAGCACTCCTAAATGTCTGAAAACACCTCTAATTGGACAAAATCCTCTGTTAAGAGACGATTTTCAGCCTCTAAATAAGAGTCAAGGTGACGTGCAGATGTCTTGTTTCCTCTGAGAACATGAGTTACAATATGGACAAAATGATTGTACACTGACGTTTTAAGATACACAATGTTCTGGTAATGGTTTTAACTCAAAACAGCCTGTTCACTGGATTTCAAGGTGATTTTCTGACATGTGAAACAGGGACGCTCAACCTACAACAAGTGTTTTTAAACAGGCCGTAGGCTGACGCTCATCCATTTGCTTTTGCTTCACTAGCCTCCTGCAGTTATTTATTCACGCTCTTAGTTTCACAAACACACACAGGTGTACACAAGCTTAGTTACAAAACACAGTTTTCCTCGTGGAGAAAGAGCATTGGTTTGTTTGCTGTTTAAGTTTTCATTCTACTCGGTGCTCTGAATGCAAAGTGCTGTAATCATATGCATCCCTGTTCACCACTTCAACGTAAGCAGCTGTCTGCATTTGGACACTCACAACACAAACACATTTAGCATGTAGCTAGTGTTTACTCATCAATGTTGCATAATCCCAGGATTATATGATAAACTTTTTTATAATATTAGTTTTGTGTACCTATAACTGACTGTCAGGTAATATTCTCTATATAAAACATAATATTTATTACTCTGCCCCCCGAAGGGGAGGCAAGGGGTACTGTTTTTGGTTTGGTTTGATTCTTTCTTTCTCAACACTGTAGCAGTAAAACTATTGGTTGAATTCACACCAAATTGGTTTTATAGATTGCTAGTGACCCAAAATGTATCTGACTACATTCTGGGAACAGTAGGTCAAAGTTCAAATTTTTTTAAATGAAATTTTAAAATGTTTTTTTTTTTTTTTTTTTTTTTCCCCATTTTCTTATAATGGGCAAAATTTCAAATGTCTGTAGCAGCAAAACTATTGGTTAAATTCTTACCAAATTGGGTTTATAGATTGCTAGTGACCCAGAATAGATGTGGTTACATTTTGGGAACAATAGGTCAAAGTTCAAATTTTTTATACATTTTTAAAAGTTCTATTTTTTTTTCACCATTTTCTTATGATGGGCGAACTTTCACATGTCTGTAGAAGCAAAACTATTGGTTGAATTCATACCAAATCGAGTTTATAGATTGCCAGGGACCCAGAATAGATGTGGTTACATTTTGGGAAAAGTATGTCAAAGTTCAAATTTGTTATGAATTTTCTAAATGTTTTGTTTCTCTCATTTACTTAAAATCAAAATTTCACATGTCTATAAAAACATCAGTTTTGTTTCAATTTACTTCACACTTGGCGCGCGCACACACACACACACACACACACACACACACACACACACACACACATATATATATATATATGTATATATATATATATATATATAGAGAGAGAGAGAGAGAGAGAGAGAGAGAGAGGCAATTGATATGCTGACATCACCACATGCATAGACATGATGACATCAGCTGGACTGATCTCAAAATAAGCTACAATATGTGCGAGGGGCGGGGTTTGTTGTGCCTGGCCCCACTTGTTAGACTTACGTAGGCTGTAACTGCTTCAGTTTATCAGTGGGCATGAGTGAATAACTACAACCTAACTTGTCTCTATTTCTACTGACACAGAAAACTATTTATCCATTATTGTGTGTTTCTCCTCAAGGACTCAAGGATGCTTTATCTCTATAACTTGACATAGATGTGTGGAAAATATAAAGTGTATTTAAGAGCATGTGTGGAAATAAGAAGTATGACAAAATTCCCAGAATGGTGCTTGAATGATTTGTAAGGGTATGCCTGTGACAAACATCTCCATTTTTCATTAAAAAAAATCCCATGTATTTTATTGGAGTGCTTTTAGCTTTGATTACAACACAAATAGACTGTGTCATTATATCAGTGTGTTTATGCATTGTGAAAACATTTATTTTCATAATTTTTGACCTGACCAACTCAATCAACTTTAGCTCATAACACTGCCCCCACTGTACTTGTACTGTAGGCACTATGCATGATGGGTAATCACTTCCTCCACCTCTCGTCTCATCCTGATGTGCCCATCACTCAACAGGGTCAGTCTGGACTCACCAGACCACATGGCCATTTTCCATTGAAACACAGATCATATGGTTGTTTATTTATTTTATTTTACCTTTGTTTAATCAGGAAGTCCCATTGAGATTAGGAATCTCCTTTGCAAGGGACACCTGGCCAATGTAGCAGCCATACAAAGTCCAAACAACATAAAACACAAGTTGGATACACAATTAACAATAAAACACAATAACAACATTTATCATTTACAAAATGAGTCACTCACTGCATCAGTTATGGTCAAAGAACTGGATGAAAATGAATGACTGTAGTAATTATCCAGTGAAAGGTTCTTATTTTAATCTAATCTCTAGTCTTAGTATATTTCTTTTATTTAATTATAAAGTATTTGGCCAATAAATAAACTTCAAGTTTTTTTTTAAATATATGTGGAATTTGGGAAGGTTTAACAGTAGAAATGTAATATAATATCCATAATTATGATTTCATTAGTGTACACTTGTGTACAAATAAAGAGTGTTGCTTTTTTTTTTTTTTTTTTTTTACTGTAAAAGCGCCATCATACCTATAATGGCAACATGATGCTATACCGACATGTTTCCTCAGTACCTCTGAAGACTTCCTGAAGAAGGGGTTTTATGTGTTTTGTGATCAATGTACAGTTAATTTTGTTGTAGTCTGCCATTTTACTTTAGAGCATTTCACTCATTAGATGATTACATTACTTTCATTCAGTCTTTTACAAAATTAATCTTTCTGATTTATTGAAATTTTTTTTTTAATGAATTTAGGACAAGAAATACAGTTCATAAGAATGTACAGTTATTAAAACATACATACATAAATCCACATACACCGAAATGGGCTTTTAACACATTTATTTATTTATTTATTTATTTAATAGGGACAGTGCATATTAATGAACATCTACAACAATTGAAGCTGTAAATATGCCAGATTGTAGCAGCAGTGCTAACACATCTATACCCTCCTTCTATTCTGCCCATAGTAGTATATGAAAAAGGTTGTGCTGGAAAATAATCATGAAAACAAGACAAAGGTACATATAATGAGTCCACTAAAGGTTATTCATCAGGTAACAGACAAGAGGCGAACACATGCTATTAAATTCTGACTCTGTTTTTCAGAATGAACCTAGCTTTCTCCAGATGAAGGTTGTCTGCTAATTCCTGAAGCCAAATTTTTTTTTTTTTTTTTTTTTTTTTGCTGTAACCATCAGGTCATAGAGATGAAATTGCTACTCTGCTTTTTAACATATATGCAGTGTCGTGGTGATGTTTCAAGAATGATTAAGATGAAGTACAATTTTTTTGGTCCAATATCTCATTAATCTGTGACACAGACAGATTTGCTTCTGCTGCATTTGTTGCACAAGCAGAACTGAGGAGTCGTCTGACACCATCATGTGCAGCTTTGATATAGAATAGTGGAGAATGTGGAGAACCCTGAGCTGAATGAGACAGTCCCTGGGGTTTACAAAATAAATCTTAGCAAAAATAAATCTCATCCAACACTGTTAAAATCGTTGAAAGCAGGATGAAGTACAGAAATTATATAATTATTAAAAAAAAAACAAAAAAACAGTTTACAGAAATAATGAGAAACCTGCTGTACTTTTTATATTCAAACGGGGGAAATTAACTCAATTTGATATTAAAAGTCTCCTCACGGCCTTTTATTATGTGATATTTTCATTGTGCCACTGAAATTCTTTATACACTCCAAAATAAAACCCTGCTGTATGTGTCTCTTTATCCTCTGTTTAAATGAGTTTGCAGTAAACACTTTCTCCTTGTGTAAACAGCTTTTTCTTTAGCAGAATAAAGTGGGGCTACAGTGTGTTTGTGAACGCTGGTTCTGTCTATATGTTTTAAGGAAAGCTGTCTTTGATTTAGATACAGTATGCACGTGTTAAAAAAACAGAACAAAAGGTGAATGTATCTGGTGCTTCTATGAAAGTGGTCCCTAAAAACAGGACAGAGGGGCTAAAAATTCAAACCAGTTGTAGACCAATGTTATGAAGGAAGTTTGGAAGCACTTTGGGTCTATTTTAAAAACAAATATTTACTGAGATAAAAAAGAAACAACATTTCAGATAAAACACATTTTTATATTATTTTTATATCATTATTATTTTTCATTATAATAATTATTTTTTTTATTACAAAAAAAAAATTGCATGTAAAAGTAAAAAGGACATGACAATTATGGTTTTTTCAAATATCTTTTTATTCTCTCACAGGTACATTTTGGGAATCAAAGTAAATATACATGGAAGAGTGTTTCACAAATATGACCGCTGTTGCAAAATCACTCACAATTTATTTGTGTTTAAATGGGCAGGTTCCGCATGTAACGAGAGGACACGATGGATTACACGCGAAACCTGGAATGAGACTGCCGATTCATAAAAAAACCTACGTGTCTGGATTAGAAAAACCACTAGGATCATCACATTTAACACAGTGTCTTTATTTATAGTGCTATATAAGACCATTTACAGCCATGTTTTCAAGATAAAACACTAAGGCAGCTTTTCATGTCCCAATTTTAGTTTTATTTTTGGCCCCAATATTTTATTAAAAATTCATTAATTTTGGGATGGCTCAGAGCAAGAGTATAATTTTTTTTGCATTTACCTGAGGTCATCATTAGGTGCATCCTGGGAGGGAATATGTCTAAATTTCTCTTTTATTATTGGGTCTAAAAAGCTGACAAAGTACCAGGTACCAAGATGAACCCAGTTTCATAGAAGCACCCATCTACATTAGGAAAAGTGTAAACAATATGCAGTATATTTTTGATTTATGGTATGTGATTGTGTGCTTTCACTGATGTAATACAGGTTTGTTTGTTTTTTTTCTTTTTTGGTAGAATGCGGGAACGGGGTCCTTGCATTTGTGGAGTAGGTGTGTGGAGTCTACTGCTGTCCCTTTGTTTGGCTTCACTCACCCATGCACACAGGAGCCACACAGGTACGTAATGGATATTATTGGAGTTTATGTCCTTTCATACGCCTACATGGTACATATACTTGCCGGGTGGTCACTGTCTCTTATCTATCTCAGATTAACACTGCAGCCGCTACTGCAGCCAATTTCTTCTCACTAGTTGTAAAGTTGGAGTGAATAGGTCCTGTGCCACCCAAGGGAACGTAGAGGTCAGATTCACAATGAAATACGGGGCCACAGAGGCCGGTTGGCAGAAAAAACACACAAAAAGTTCTTTAATAAAAGGAAGAGAAGTACGAGCAGTCCTACAAAAAAGATCTTAGTTCAGGGGATTTCACCTCTTTGCAGTCCCATCAAGGTGGGGCCACTCCCCAAAACGCCTTTAGGACACAGCTCAGACAGTGAGCACTGAGCCTTATGGATTAGAAATCCCTGGTTGCGTGATATAGACTTCCCATGTGGGCCGAGTGGCTGAGTCACTGGCATGATTGAGCCCAGAGGCCCTTTACTGCTTTCCAGTTCATTTCTCAGTGGATGCTTTGGTATGTGGGCTCTCTGGTTCACAGTGATCACCTGTGTGTGACACTGAAAATGACCAACCTCTGGGAAAAAGCGTTAAT